>NW_003456423.1:1009066-1173867 GCF_000151425.1 Trichophyton rubrum CBS 118892 | reverse complement strand
AAGGTAAGTAAGGGTACCCCAGATAAGGCTCGAGAGAGTCTGCGGGAGTTGAAAGAAGTTACTAGGGGCGGGTTTTGCCCAGGGACCAGAGGGCCCGATTGTTTGGACAAGAGGGGGACAAGGGAAGCCAAGGGCCCTGCTCCTTCTTGCCTAGCAGTGGTCTTTTGCCCATCCGGTTTTTTTTTTTTTTTTTAAAGGCGGAGAGAAAGTCCCCAAGGGGCCAGACCCCGGGGGGGGGGGGGGGGGGGGTGGTATTACCTGAGACGTTACCGTTGACTCTCCCTTTGTGCGTGCGACACGGAAGCAGGCAGGCAGAAAAGGATGATAGAAATGGTGATTGATGGCGAGATAGGAGCAGGCGGAGGGCGCAGGATTCGTCTGTCTGCCTGCCTGCCTGCATCTATGTCTTTCTCCTCGCCGTCTCCCTTTTTCCCTTTTTCCCCTTTCGCTGCGAATATATACGTCTATACAAGTCGATGTTCGATATCGAAGTTCCGATGGAGTTGCGTATTGTAAGTGTGTAAGTACTGTATGTATCGTATGTCAGGTACGGCTTTCTGTATTATAAACCGGTATCCGTAATACCAACCATGCAAATACGCCAAAGAAACCAACCAAGGAACTTTCCACCCTTTTTTTTGTTTTGTTTTTTTTTTTTTTGTATATTTGCTTCTTCGTTTCTCTTCAATCTTCATCTGCTTCGTCCCTTTTTTTTCTTTTCTCCGACCAAGACCAGAAAAGAGGCTTCAAGGCTTGCCTTCTCTGGCTTGCGAAGGGGCCATCGCCAGCCAGAGAAGCTAGCTCGTCAGGATCGTTAATGAAACGGCGCTCACGAAGAAGCAAAATACCACATCCCCCCCCAAGTCTCAGCCCTTTGACCTTTCTTGCCTGTCTTCTGACACTCGCCGGTGCTCCACCGGTGGACTCTCTCCAGGCATACAGATAGATCGCAGGGCACCTTGATGACTTGATGACAGACAGACGATGCGATGCGATGCAATGCAGGCAGGCTGAGATGCGGCTCAGGGCCTCTCACCCGGCCAGTCGTGGGCCGTCGTTGTCGTGGTCTTCGGTCTTTTTGCTTGCTTTGCTTGCGCTGCATAATACATATACGAATGATGGCGTTTCAGGGATGCTTCCGTCCATTACCGTGTCCCCCTTCTCTCTGTGTGTGTGCTCTCTCTTCTCCTTCGTACGATGGTAAGCTAGCTCGTTAGTCGCTCCTCCTGCTCAACCGACTGCTCCATGGAACGGAAGATGATCGGTGGCTTGGGATAGTCGAGCAGCAGCAGGAAGATGAAAGAGTAGGAGATGAAATAATAACTACAGTACTTGCAAAAAAAACACATATGGAAACAAGAAAAAAAAAAGGTCATAACGCAGTTCCAACTTCTTGACCTTCCAGAATCATGATGGACCCAGATGTTCTTACAGAAGGGATACGCTGGGTGTATGGATGTGTTAATGCCGAGTTTGTCCTGTCCTGCTCAGCCAGCCAGCCAGCCAGCCAGGCCCCCCTTCCTGACGCTTACGAAGGAGCCGCTTTCGCCACATCTGCATGCTCGGATGTCCCGTTTTGTGCTTGCTCGACTGCTTCATCGTCCTCGTCTTCTGCTGCTCCCCCGCTTTTTCCAGGTTTGCTGCTTGCTCTTTGATCGTCCGGCATGTCTGCGAGGATGGGCCGAGAACTCCTCAGGCTGATGTCACTTGGCTTCAGTTGATGTCCCCCCCTGGGGCCCTCTTCGGCTGGATAGGGAGATCGGAGGAGCCTCCCCCTTTCGATCAATGACGTCCTCTCCATGGCAAAAAGTGGCTCCCCCTTGGGTGGCTAATATCTTTGCCCTTAGGGTACATGTTGGAGGACGCGGGGGGGCTGTCCTTGTTTATATCTACATCTACTCCGTACAGTTTCTGCACGCAACGTCGAAAAAACAGCCCGTACCAAGTCCTATTCCCAGTCTCAGCAGGCTCGTTGATGGGGTATACGATGGGAATTTCAAGATGGTGTTTGACTGCGGCATCCGATTTCATGCAACTGCTCGATCGCTGCTGTTGCGAGATCTGCCAATCACCGTCTCTCTATGGCCTTTTTTGGGGTCGTGCCCGATACGAAGGCCGATGGCGCGGTTCGATCGCATCGAACCACAGGCGTAATCTGTACCTAATGCTGGTCCCTCTCTATCTCTCTCTCTAGCGCTAGCTCTCTCTCTCTCTCTCTCTCTGTTTTCCTTTGGCCTCAAACACCTGCTAGATCGCCACACGGTCGTCCCATTTTCCACGGTCCTTGCGTGTTCTGATGTCCTGATGACCAGAAGCCATCGTCCGAAGCAGGTTTCTACCTTGCTGAATGATACGCCGTAATCGTGGTTCCCAGCAGTTACACTGGGCTCAACCAGTTCTACTTACATCAGATCAACAAACAAACAATCTTCCATGTGTATCATCGCCACCTGCTCAGTATACGTAAACTATGTACGGGCTCCCTGCATGTTGTGGTGCGGTCAACTCTTTGATTTCCCGTCGACCGGCTGGGTGTGCAGTGTTCCTTGATTCCAGGAGCCTGTCGCCCATGGTCCAAGGGGCCTGTGAAACCGCTTCGCCGTCGCCAGAATCGATATAAAGCCCGCCGTTCTATGGTTGCGGCTCGATAGCGTCGACCTTTGCGGTATCAAACGCACCCAGACTGGCGGCCTTGACTGGTCAGCAGAGCAGCATAAACTACTCTATCAAAAAGGCCAAACCACCCTCCCAAGGGAACATTTTATTATGGTTAAATACTGCGTCTCGATTGGCTCTCTCCCCAGCCACGAAGCTTATCTCTTGCTGCTGCCTTGGAATTCGAGCAGTTAGATCGAGCAAACGATGCAACGATGCGACGTGATGGGCTTTCGTTCCAGGCGTTGCTAACCAGTCAATCGAGCGAACATGGGCCCCTTCGCGACCATGGCACGCACGCGCCTAGCTACATACATATAGCTGGGTTATCAAGTAGTAAGTACGACGGCAGAGATCAGATATGCATCTTCGACTGAAACGTCTATCGCCTCAGATCGGTTTATACTTCCCTGCGTCGTTGATGCGCCTGCTGGCTTAATCGCGTTTCAGTCCAGTCCAGAGTAACACTTCCAAATGTTTATACTCAATACATACGTATCATCCAAATACATCCATACATACATACTTACGCTCATACAGACGGACGGGTTTGAGAGGGCCATCTCGAGATCATCGCCCGGCGTCTTGTCCGGCCATGGTTTTCTCCAGATCAGATGCATCAGATTGCAAGGCCTCCGCTTCTTGCTTCACTCTCGACTCTCGACGCCCTATCCAGAGTTTTCCCGTGATATTAACACTTTTCTGGTATTATTGGCATCGCTGAGTTTAATCCTCCCTGAACCTCGGGTTGGCGATCAACAATACGATGACGCTCTTTCAACATACATTACTTACACACGCGACAGCGAGGTTCACCCTGGAAACTGGATCGATGATCTCTCAGGACACCGAATCACGACACCACGAAAAGACCTGCTCACCCCAGCCGATAGCTCTCTCCGTCACCCATAGTTTCTATAGTTCGGCCTCAGACCGTCCTTGGTTCGATGGGCCAGAATTAACCAAAGCAGGTAGGGTCGTTCGTCCGCTAACTATCATTATTCGATCCATCGGCCTGGCTCTCATGAACGCCGAACCCGATACAAAGGAATCCAGTCACATCCGCGCCCATCCATGCACAGGTACTGAGTTTAGGAAAGATAAACGTCACAGTGATTTTTTTTTAAACCAGGCGAATAAAAGCCAGTATTCCAATCTCCAATCACCGCCGCGTTGGCAAGGGGGCACGCGAAACAAAGCTCGCCGCTCGTGTGAGCAGTGTGAAAATTAAAAAATGACTTCCCTTGCTTAACTTCTTTGCTAAGGAAAAGCCGGGAAGAAGAGTAATACCGATAACGGGGCGAGGCGGCTGGGGACAAACAGTTGAAATGGCAACTGAATAAATAAAAAACCAGCCTTGGAAAGCCCTGGGTGGATTTCTCTCGACCCAGCGAGCGGTTCCCGTTCCCTCTTTCTACCCTTTTGTCAGGAATGAAACCCAACTATGGATGGATGGACAGATGGACGGGCGGCAAATAAAGGCGGCGGAAAGATGTCATTTTCGACTTGTCCGTTTGTTTAACTTGGGACCTCTTGAAGCAAGAGGCGGATAAGCTCGTCGCTCTTCGGGCCTGGATCTGTATTCTGAAAGCAGTCACGGCGCCTGCAGCGAATGCATCAGAAATATTTATATCCCATCTTTCTTCCGCGCTCTTGTCTGTCTGTCTTGCTTTCTGTATTTATGTCTCTGGTGTGTCTGTATGGTAACATGTATAGTCAATTTAGCCTTCCCGCATTGAGGGTGTTACTTCGGAGATCCGATAATACTCTCCTTCTTCTTCTTTAATTCTGGACGGAGAAATGCTGCATCTAGCAAGATGTGTCTCATCCACAGCGGTATTTCAAACATCTTCAGGGACAAGGCCCTATTAATAACCATCTGCAACTGCGGCGACCCCGTCCGCATCCATGGCTGCAACCAACCCTCCGACAACCCCGAATGAAACAGGCAGGCGTCAATCACTCACTAACTGCTTCTTCGTCCTCGTTGCTCATACGATCACTGACCATTTTGGTTAAATTGATGGGCGGTCCGGGGAGAAAAAGAGTGAGAGAAATGCCACGTTTTTTCTTCCCGTTGCAGGTCCCGGAAGCGGTCTTTTTTTGGGGGGGTGTCTTCAAGCAGTGTGTCTCTCTTTGTCGCCCGTCCTCACGATAAGTACTTCGTTATGGAGTAAGTCTCTCTGTCTTGTCTGTCACTGTCTATCGTCTCTTTTTGCTTTTCGAGAAAAGACATTTTGTACGCAGTAAGTAACTGCGCAGTACGGGAAAACCGTTATTTTCAACGGGTATCGCGGTTCTGTAACCGTCGTACCTTACACCAATACGCCGCGGAAAAATAAACTTCCCTGTATATACTTTTGTTAAGCGCCCACACTAGCGCTACTCCGACCAATCATAAGGCTTGCAATCCCGGTGTTGTCATCTTCAAATGCAGGGGAACGCCGTCACCCCCGGAGCTGGGGGATTGGCAGTACGCGGCGGCGCAGTGAGCACCAATACATGGCGGGAAGCTGCCTTGCCGCCCCAACAAGGCACTTCCAGTCAGCCGATATAGCCACCACTTCAATAGCTGGTTACAGATGTTCCGCTGCGCCAAAAAGCCGTTCGCTAATTAGGCTAATTTTAAGTTTCTCTGTCGCTTTCAGCGTTGACGTGCGTTTGCGCCAGAGTACCGGAAACCAACAAAAAAAAAATGACGAAAGTTTCACCCCAGGGCGAAAACACGAAATAAAAGAGTAAAGGAAAAAAAATCGGAGAGAAGCTAAAAAACCTTGCGCTATGCATGAATTCACGCAAAAACAGGAGACTAATGTGACGAGTTCCAGCGTAGGAACAGCCCTACCCATGCTGTCTTGTCTTTAGCATCGGAGCAACCAACCAACCTGCACAAAGAAAGCGGATTTCCAATAGGCACACCCGAGCTAGACCCACTTGGGGAACCTTAAATCCAATTAAACGCGAAATCTCTGCCCAATCTAGATAAGTGGGGCGGAAGCTCCACGTGCCAAAGCGCGTTATGATTGGACAATGTCGCGAACCTGGACTTAAGCGCGGTGTCACGCCTTACCGGAAACAGCGTGCTAGTACTGCCGTATTAAATATTTATATGGTGTACTGTCACTTATTACCGTATCTTACCGTGAGCCTGCCGTCTCTTCCTTTGTTTTTTTCAACTCCTTCCGCTGCTCCATAATCGAACGAGCGAGAAAGAGCTTCATCTTCTTCGTCTTCGGCCATTATTAATATTCGGGTAAGCTCAAGCCAGCTCCATCGTCGAAGCTCTGCAAAGAAGAAAGAGAAGATAAAAAAAAAAAAAAAAAAAAAACCAGGAAAACAAAAGCCGCGCAAGAAAGGGCGTTAGCCAGCCAGGAACCAAGGCTACTCTCGGTTGAAAAGCCACTCATAAGGAACTCTGGTTGGGGACAGCCAAAAGAAAAAGGAAGAGATATTTTTCTTCCCTGTCTTCCTTGTTCTCCGATGCAATAGCATAGCTGCAAGCTGTCTTATGATAAGTTCAGCAAGAAGTGATTTATATGATTTATTTGTCACGATCTTCGTCCTTCCAACAGCTAAATCCAGGGCTTCCAACAACCAACTATCAAATGCAACTATTGCCTCTGAATAAGCATGCGAGCTCCGAGGCCCCGGAAGCAGCCCTGCGACCAACCGTCCCGTCAATCAATGGGCCGTCAATCAAACAACGCTTCTGGTGCCCGTTTCCTGCCCCCTTTCACTAGCTACCTCGCAAGCTAAAAAATGCTTCCTCAAGAATACTGAGTAAGCTCCGAAGTAATAGGAGTAGTGATTTGCCTGTGCTCTCTCAGAAAAGTTAACTTAACGACAGCCCTTCTTCGTATCCCTGAAGCTCCTGCATTGAATCCTCCGCTGTGTGTGCTCTCTTGTCTCTGACGTGGCATCGCTGGCTGCCCTTAATTAAGGGGCTGATGTCAGCCCGCAACCCGCGACGCAAAAACTAGCTCCCACGCTTACTCAAACTATTCCCTTCGCTCCATCCAGGTCGACTGTGGGACATGCAGGACCAAGAGCTGAAAAAGTCGACCATCGGTCCTTGCCCTAGCCTTTCCCCAATAATTCGCACCAAAAAGTCCCCGGTACGCCACACGATCAGCATATAATTTCTCGTGATATAGGGCTGAACCAGACAGGTCGGATGGCGATACATGTATTTTCTCCGTCCCCAAAGGGACGAGCGGAAGGAAGTGAGCTCTCATCTTACTTATACGGAGTGACGAGCTCGTCACTCTACATATCGTGTGCTCCCCATATGCGCCATGGGGGATGTCGAGTTTGCTGCCTTGCATCTTTTTCATGTTGGGAATATAGGCGCCTTCCCGTCATATCATAAACTGACTGGTACAATGCGGTGAAGAAAGTGGGAAAAAGGGGGTGAAGGCAAACATACATATTGTATGAAAAGCAAGTCGCCCTTGAACCATGCTCGCAGGTATGTAATTATAACCAGATTGCCTTGGTTGCAGGTAAATACTGCAATCAGACAAACTGTTTTAACTTACCACTTGATTCCCCATATGTCTTCCGCAACTACTTTTTTTTTTTTTCATACGGTATCTTGTCTCTCCCATGTTTCCCTCTCGTCGTCAGGACGGTGAAACATCGCATAAATTAAATAAAATGGGCAAGTTGCACTATCAATGAGAGAAGATATACTTTGCTAGGACTATATCTCGATGGTACGACCTCGCTTCCATGGCTATGCTCATATTTCCTTTTCGCCTGTAGGATAATGTCCTGCTGCCCTCCGTGAGAAGTTTGATCTGGGCATACCGACTGCCATATATCTTCCTGTAAAGGGAAGAAAAACAGATAACATCCTCTTCACCGACAAAAAAAAAAAAGGAATAAGGGATGGCGGAGATATAGATCGTTGTTCATCGCTCTATGTCTTCACCCGATTTCTTCGTCTAATTTCGCAATGCCTTCGCTTCTGCAGTGAAATGTTACTCCGTTCCATGCTGAAGGGAACTGCAGACGGGAGTGACGATGTATCTATCTCTTGGGATACTCCGTACGGTCAGGGCAATTAACCACCGGCTGGTTACCATAGGCGCCGGGCACATGTTTTATTGTACGCCGTTGACATCCCAGGGGGAAGAAACAAATAGTACCGGTTGCTGTGACATCTGCCACCTGATCATCCTTCTTTCTCCCTGCCATGGCTTCTGTCCACGACGTTCCTTGCCTCTTGTCAGATGTTTGCTAAGGTACAATATGCAAGCAACGTGCGAACTTCACGCCACCTCCCACTGGTAGCCGAAGAGGCGTCTTGAGAACCCCCTTTCCTTGTGCCCTTAGAACTGCTATCCCGGTCCTAGACTACATTTGTGGTTGTCTGTGTCCCTCCACACAGGTAGTATGCGCAGGCCGGCTTCAAACCTTTCTCGTATATTCCTGTTAACATGACACAGAGCCGGACACCTGGTGCGACCCTGACAGAAACCTGGACCACCACTCTGCCTATTATTTTGATTCAGCAGGAAGTTTGCCGGACACAACAAACTATGACTAGGAGTTTCAATACGTGATCAATTTGTGCTCTTGCCGGCTGATGGCGGGCCGATATATGAAACTGACCCGGCGCGTATGGCGGAGTCTGTATAGTTCTATACCGACTGAGCAATACAAGATACAAACAACTCCGTTTTACATAGAAATGATAGCATTCTTGTTACTCAATTTCGAAAGATTGGTTTCATTTCATTGGTTTCATTTCATTGTTTCTGGAGACGAAGCGAAGTGACGGCATAGGGGATGTTTCGTAGACGTCCGGTAGCCAATACTATGGCAAACCCGCATATACGGCTGTCCAATAACCCCGGCAAACCTCTAACCCTCTAGATCGGGTGTGATTCATCGAGCGATGTGTCCCGTCAAACCCCAGTATCATCAATATCAACGCCGACATCCAAATAATCATTCCATCTCGATGGTTGAATGTTTCTTGTAGTTTTTGATGTGCCTCGGAGTTTATGCTCTGGACAGAAAGTTTAACCGAGTCGTTATATCACGTGACACGATTACCTCGAGAAAAATTGCTTTCGGGGAAAGAAGCGCCAAAGATATAATTTTTTTTTTTTTGTTTGAAGCAGCAAAGCTTTCATGAACAGAAGTCGAAGGGACGTTCTAAGAAGCAGAGCTGCGATGGATTGCTGCGATAGAAAAGCCTGAAGAGCTGTGTTTTTAATTCCGGCTCCCCTTGCGCTGCGCCCTCCATTATTGCCCGCAGAGCTCACGGATTTCCGACACAGGAAGCAGCTTCAGACACCATGGATATCCACAGATGTCGATTCGTGCCATATAATCCGCAAGCGATCAACGCGCTGGCCTTTTCGCACCCTCCCTCAAATGAGATCCAAGGCAGAGGTTTTCCCACATTAAGACTTGCGATCGGACGAGCGAATGGTGATATCGAGATTTGGAACCCTCTACGTGGTGCCTGGTTTCAAGAATCTATTCTTCGTGGAGGAAAGGACCGCAGCATCGAAGGATTAGCATGGACACTTGACCCAAGCGAAACTATTGAAGGCAAGGAGGTGGCGGGAAAATTGCGACTCTTCAGCATCGGATATTCCAGCGTTGTGACGGAGTGGGATTTGGAATCAGGCCGCCCAGCAAGGCATTCAAGCGGAAATTATGGAGAAATCTGGTGTCTAGCAGTCCAGCCTCAATGGAGGCCACGGCGCAAGAAGTATGGGGATTCTGGCCCTGCTAGAGAAGAGGGATATCTGGGACAACATTTGGCGGTTGGATGTGCAGATGGTACTATCGTGATCCTGTCTACAGAGGATGGAGATCTGAAATACCTGAAAACCATAAGGTCGTCGACTAAGCGTACGAGAGTTCTCAGCATCACTTTTCAGAATCGCCATACCGTTGTTGCTGGGTATGCCGACAGCACAATTCGAGTATTCGATATACGCAATGGCAGCTTGCTACGGACGATCTCTCTCGGCACGGGACACGCAAAACACACCAAGGAGCTGCTTGTCTGGACTGTCAAGTGTCTACCTGATGGCTCCATAATATCTGGGGACTCGGCCGGTGAAGTTCGGATTTACGACGCGAAGAACTACTCTCTGGTTCAAAGATTGCAAGGACATCAGGCGGATGTGTTGGATATCGCTGTTAGTGCAGACGGAGAATCCATTGTTAGTGGTGGTGCAGACCAGCGGACGGTCCTCTATAAATTGAAGCGCCGTGAAAAGCAAATGACAACAAGAAGATGGGCGGAAGTGATGCATCGACGCTATCATACACATGACGTCAAGGCTCTCGCTGCTTTCGAGACTAAGGATATTAGCATAGTTGTGTCGGGAGGTATGTATATCCCAATTATCTAGTAATCTACTAGATCTAGTACTGACATGCTATCTACAGGCCTTGACACGACGCCTGTCGTTCTTCCGCTGAGGGAGCTTGGAAGGGAACATCACCGAAAATTACCAAACCTACCACAGATACCTCAAGTCTCATCATCTGGCGCATCTCGACTCCTAATGAGTTGGTGGGATCGTGAGGTCAACATTTGGCGTGTTGCTGGTTCATTTGGGTCTGATATGGAACAACACAAGCTTGTAGGAAAGATCTTATTCCAGGGCGACGAGCACCTCACATGCGCGGCTCTATCACGGGATGGAACTATACTCGCTGCTGCCACTATATCGGAAGTTAGGTTATTTACTTTAACACCAGATCAAGTGGATGGTTTTCCTAGTCTACGGGTTCACAAGATAGAGCTTCCTTCTCGATTAGCCTCTGATGGTGCTAAGAACATCGCCATATCGCCTGATTGCAAGTGGCTATGTGTACTGCGTCCAAACAACGATATATACATGGCTAAGCTTACAAGAGAATTCGAAACGAATTGGATCCTCGAAGTTCTACCCAGTTCACAAAAATTGACCCGCCTACCAAGACAAACCCGCGTTGATAAGCCTCTTCACGGTACGCTAGGTTCTTATGATAGAACCGTACGCTGTATCACATTCTCAGGTGACAGCCGAATTTTTGCCTGTGGTGACCTCGCTGGGTATGTGGACGTTTGGTTCCTTGATCGCAGGAATGATGCCCCTGCCACGATCAAAGAAACCGAGGATGAAAATGCGGATTCTTCGGACGAGGATTCGGATTCTGACGACGAGGACAGCTTGCCATCTGGAGTGTGGTGGAAACACACGCCTTCTAAAGCTATTCTTCCTCGCCTAAACTCCAGCGTTCTGCTGATGACCTTCCGCCCTACTCTTGAAGCATCCGACACATCGAAGAGTAAACAGGCATCTACCATACCAGTTCCCCATGAATCCGACCTCAGTGCGTCGGATGACAGGTTAATGATATTAACTTCCGAGCATCATTTAACTGAATTTAACGCGCTTAGAGGGAACCTTTCCGACTGGGCAAGAAGAAACCCGAAGGCATGTATGCCCTCTGAATTTACCATCATCAAAGATAGAGCCATGGGCGCCATTTGGGACGTTGCAGGTGGTCGAGATCGCCTCTGGCTGTACGGCCCAGCTTGGCTCTGGATGTTTGATTTATTGCAAGACTATCCTGCCTCAGAGCCACAGCATGCCAGTACCTCAGGGCATATACCTCCACACAAGAGGAAACGTCAAGGCTATGAAGAACATAGCGTCGAAGGGGAGAGGAAGAAAAAGAAGACAAATACTGGCGCTGGAGATAGAGTGGCACTTGCCGATACCGAAGTCGGTTTCGGACCGGCAATTAAGAAAGGCGTGGGAGCAAATGGGACGAATGCCGAATTGGTACCCATTGAGAGCCAAATGAATGACAACTCGCTGCCTGATGATGAGGACGATGATGATGGTGACATCGACGAGCTTGCTCTCGCTAACGAAGCGACACTCGCTTCACTGCGCAGACAGCAGTTCCCTGGAGTTAACGGACAGGCTCTTAATGGTAAGAATGTCCTTTCCGGGGGAGAACATTGCCCTTCCTATACTGATGCTGAGACTGATTTAGGGAACCATCTACCAAATGGAGCGGAGCATGGGAATCAGGTAGCGAAGCTATCCACACCAGAGCCAGAATCAGACCACAATGCAGAATCACACCCTCGCCAATGGTGGTCTATCTTCAAGTATCGAGACATCCTAGGAATTGTGCCTTTGAGCCACAATTCTCAATCCACAGTGGAGAGTGCAGATCTATCGGAAGCAGAAGACGCGAAATCGGTGCCTCTGGAAGTCGTGGTGATAGAGAGGCCGATATGGGACGTTGACCTGCCGGGCAGATATATACGAGACTACGAATAATAAATAGATATTGTGTAGTTACTTGAATAGAAACTTGAACATTTCATCGACAAACGCCTTTAGTATGTATCAAATCGTCAACAACAAACTTAGCGCCAAGATGAGGCACAACCGCTGCAGGAGGCGCATTAACTAGAACCTCGCCCATGCACCGCTTGCATGAATCTCTGTTTCAGACGCGGTGCAGCATGGTCGTTAGTTATTGGGCAATGATGCAAGTATTGCTTCTGCCTGGATGACTACACCGTCTACGTCAGGCGGCAGCATTAACTACGGCGCAGCGGACAGAGGCATCAACATCGCCATATAAACGGTCTTCCCCTCTATTTTCTAGATTTCATCTTGTAACATTCCGTTGTTTACCTACCACCTTCGCCATTTAATCGTGTCTTCGACTGGTTAACTAGTTATCCATCGAATTGTGGCAATGTCCTCTTCTGGGGCGCCGTACTGTATCATCTGCGGTGCATTAATCCATAACCGCACCCGCCGCAATGAATGGCCTGGTCAATACAGAGCCGGTAAGCATGTTTGTTTTCATCATTATATTAATAGTAATGGGACGAATCCTGCTCACGCTATTCGACCAGTTCGAGCTGCTTCATTGAATGAAGAGCCATTCCTGACAGGCGTGGCGAGGTTTGTCCATGGAGAAAGACTGCTACGTGCGCCATCAAACCCCTACGAACGATATGAAAACGACAGGTACATCAATGAGACCAAGTCGGACGAATTTCCGTCGCAGGGGAGAACCTCTGAAGATCATCCATTACCTGGCTTCGTATTCCACGATGCCTGCTGGGAGATCCTAAAGGCGCTCGTTCATCCCCAAGAGATCTCTATACCCCGGCTATATGACCTCTGTCTATCATTTCCTTCACAGGAGTTCGGTCTTCTTACCTGGGGCCACGGGTACGAGAGCAGTAGCTCTGATGCAGAAATAATAACACACCACCGGTCAACGTACCAGCAATCCTTCTTTCTTCGAGATCCCTTTGATATCCCGGAGTTACAGGAGGCACTTGACGAAGCAAAAAAAGAGAGATCCAACGAAAACACTGCTGAACGCAGTATTATCGCCGAGAGGGCTGACTGTGACCAGTTTTACTCGCTACCTTTTGAAATAAGGGAAGATATCCAATGTATGCTCAGCCTGCGTGATGTATTCAGTTTACGGATAGCTTCAAGGTCATTTGGTAGCATGCCACTATCCCAGCATTTCTGGCGATCTCGATTCCTACCATCCTTTGAAAGGGGGTTCATCTTTGAAGCTCTACGTCCTCAGTTAGATAAAACAACATCCGACGCGACTATTCATTACAATTGGAAGGCTCTGTATGAGAAAACAAACCCGAACTTAGAGCATTTCGAAGCTATACGGAACCGAAGGAGAATATGGGAATGCAACAAGTCCCTTGCAGCACTGCTTATTTCACAGCCTCCGTTGGAAGATGGCAGTGCATATTCCATGGAAGAACATAACCATGTCCTCTGGCGGACGGCAGCAGCCAAACCACGAGAACCTCCCCGAACGCAGCCTAGTAGGGGGCGATTTCCTGGCTCTGCTCCACTCCCTCCTCCCAGCATTGTCAAGGAACATGCAATTCGTGTCCCTACGCAGGTATCGCATGTTGGCGTGTCCCTTGTTTGTTTCGGAGGGAATACATATGTTTCCGGCATACGTATCAGCACACCGGACGAAAAGGAAGTTCGGCTGGGCTACATCCGTCCTGATAACGAAGTCATTCTCAACATTAGTCAGAAAGGCGCAGAGTCGAACTCTCATCCTCTCACAGGGTTTGCCATCTGTGCTGATCCCGGCGGTATTCGAGGAATCAGAACAGCCACGGCAGATGGCACTCTATCAAACTGGGCAGGCGATCACCATGACGTGCCCAGCACCCTACGCCTATGTCTAAACGAACGGGTAACACACATCAAAGCGAAATTTGACGTAAGTTATATCTTCCATATAACTGAAATAAATGGAACTAACTTAACTTCTCCATCACAGGCATTCAGACTGATATCCCTCTCTGTCCCGGAAGAGGAGCAAATACATAGCCAGAACCCGCCTTGCTTGTCTCCACGCAAAGCAACGCTCTGGTACCCGCATATACCGTCCGAACATCAATCTCTGCATGAGCTGGATTTTGTATACCAGGATGAGCCTCAACCTTTCCTGCTGAATTATCAACAGCCCCATATACTCCTTATGTTCGGTGGTGAGAAAGGAAATTATCTGCCCTACCTTACTAAGATATCAGTTAGTACGTTGGCGGGTATATTGACCTGGATTGATTTCCATTATGAATGTGAAGGAGCACCTATCATCTGTCTGCCTGTGTACCAGGGTAGAGTAAAGCATGGCAACCAGTCGAAGATACAGTTTAACATTGACGGGCCGGGTGGTGAGAGAGTCACCGGGTTCAGAGTGAAAGATAAGCAGTGGCGGACTCCAAAGAACGAGCCGATCAGTTTTAGTATTGCGACGCTGGAGGTAAAGTATTCGCCTCTGTTTGTATGCCTCAGATGTCTAATCTGGGTCGTTGGTCATGTTTAGGTTACTACGAACCGTGGAAGGTCTTTTACGTTTGATGCCAATGTGCTTCCGAAGATCAGACTGCCTTTGGGACATGGTCAGCAAAAGAAGAAGAAACTTGATATTGAGCCGGGCTCGACTATAACTGGCATATATATCACCCACGTAAGTTGTTTTTCTGATGCAGTGTTCCCTTGACATGATAGTGGTATCTGACCTTTTTATATAGGAGCCTACGAATGGATTGACGGGACTTGGTATTGTTTCTGAGAAGGTATTAATGTAGGTAATAAAGTAAGAGGGAGAGCTATGAAGATGAAGCATTTTCATGTATTGAGCTAGCTATTAAAACAAAGTAAAATAGCGCGGCCAAAAAACAGAGCTAAATAAACTCATATCATAAAGCAGACTCGTCCCAGAAAGAAGGGCGGAATGGAGTAATTGACATGACGAGGTAAGACATGGCAGATAATAAGTGTAATAAATAGAAAAGAAGAAGAAGAAGAAACGACGGAATTTGGTATGCTGGCAATAGGCGTATTAAGAAGCTTGAAAGCTGGGAAAGAGAAAGCCAAATCAAAAGGATGGACTGTGAGTACGCAGGCAAAGCACTTTTCTATTAGAGTAAGGATTGTTTGTGCAGTGGATTATATGTGTATGTATATATGAGGATAAGATAGGCGGGGCGGGTATATGAAGAGGGAGTATATTATTCCGATAGGTGCAATGGCGGGTATAGATTAAGGGAGAGATTTAGTTGATGAACAAAGGAGACGTAGAGTTGTGCTCGGTAGACGAGACTGTATAGAGGTTGGTTCGCTGGCTTGATTAGTTGGGTGGTTAGGTAAATAAATATGCAAGGTGTCAGTTGTCCTTGATTAATATGTTTCCTTTCCCATTTTGTCGCACGTAACGAGAACCAACATGTCCAATAGAGGATAATCCAAGGTAGCAAGCAAACAGGCTTAATACGCGCAAAGTAGGAAGGGGACGGATGCCAGGATATTCACGTCATGCAGAAGAAGATCGGAGTATGAAGAGGTCTGGAGAAGTATAGGAAGAGAAAAAAAAAGGCCCAGAAAGGATGTCTACCGGAGCACCTGAACGCCTTGGTATATATCGTGATGCCGACAAGGAAATGGAAGAGCCAGAAGAGAAGAAACGGATAGAGAGAGGAAAAGGAAAAAAAAAGGAAGAGAGAGGTTGTGTTGGTATCAAGGTGGAAAATGGGTCGGTCAGAAGGGTTTGGGTAGAAAGAAAGAGTCGGCCGTTAAGTCAAGAAAGAGGGTTCGTAGAGGTGGATTGACGTCGTACAACTTGACATCAGGGTTCGTTCGATCATGACGGCGTGAAAAGGGAGTATGAATAGCGGAATGCAGAGCTGTCATCGATGCCTCCTAGACGGATCTGGATTTGGCTGACCCGTCCGTTCAACTCCACTCTGTCCCGTAGTCGTTGCAGCTGCAGAGACAGGAACCTTGACTTCGTCACCGGGAGCCGGCGCCGAGACACCGTTGGGATTCAATCGACTGAGTTCAGTTGCGATGCTCTGGGCGACGTATCCACGAAGCTCACGCTCTTCACGTTCGTCCTCTTTTACCAATCGTCTTCGTTCTTCCTTGGAAAGGTTCTCACGACGCATTCGTCTGATCTCGTGGATGACCCAGAGTAATACCTCGTCGGGAGCACGAGAACGGTCGAGACCATGTTTCGCAGGGTTTCGTACGTAGCGACGGGTGACATCCGTGGCTCCATCGATGGAGAAGGCGATACAGTAGGCCATTCTTCGGTTCCAGCCTGGGAGCATGTTAGTCGCACGGACGGAAAAGAAGAAAGCGAAAGTGAAATAGAATGAGAGGGGGAGAATGGATGCTTACCTTCTGTGTAGAGACGGGGGTTGTCCCAAGCCTCCTCGCAGGCGTCGACGTGAATCCATCTTTTCTGATGCTCAGAGTAAACTTCAGTCCATACATGGTCTTCTGAGTTCCAGACCCAACGTACGCGGCCACCGACGGCTCTGCACAGCATGCTAAAGCAATTGGCCCACTCGCCTACTCTGCCGCGTCTGGACTGCAGCAGAGTCCATACGTCAGAGTATCGAGGGAATCGCTCAGGGCTGGCGCAGGAGGGCTCCGAGCAGATATAGAGTTCGACTCTGGTGGCTCCCCGGGCAGTTTCGTCTGGAGTTGGAGGTGTCATGCCCTGAAGAAGGGTTGGTCTGAGGCATCTCGAGCAAGGGGGATTATTGATGAACTGGAAGAATGAGCGTTTGAACCATCTACCACGGCCAGTTAGTATCATATTAGAGAGAGAGAGGGAGAGGGAAGAAACAAAAGGGTCCATACCTGAGGAGAGCCTTGATGACGCAGTCCTGGTAGCCCCAGGTTGGTTTCACGTTTTCACCCATGCTTGCCGCCTCTGCCTGCAGAATCTGACACTCTTCCTCTGCCTCTGCGTAGAGACGGTCGAGAGGAACGTGGGAGAGCGCCTCGTCCAGCAGGCCTGGGTTCTCATATTTCATAGGTGTTACGGAAAGGACGTGGAGGAGGTTGCGAAACTTGAGGGAGGCGGAATCCTGCGGCGGCGTCGGAAAGATAGGAAAACTACGAATAGACGAGTACGATGGCGGCTGCGAAGGCAATGGCCGGCCATGGGCGTGCTGGCTGTGATGGTGAGGATGATGTGGTGATGCTGGCGTTGGCGTTGTTGGCGTTGACGATGAAGGCATGGGCGAGGAGGTGCGTGATCTGGATCGTCCCTGGAGAGTGTTCAACCTTCTTGTCCGCAGCAACTGTTCGAACTGGCGAGCGAGCTCAGAGGCGTCAACGGCAGGGCCTGAGCCTGCCGGCCGTCGAGATCTGTCTGTCATTTTGGCGATGGGGCGATGGTCTGGCTGTTCACCCGTAGGCTGGAGATGGGAGAGATGAGAAAATGAGGGCTGGCAGTCAATCGGGATGACTGTCAGCGCCCACCGCAGGCCAGTCGGACCGTCTTCAGTCGGGCGAAGGCTTTCAGTCTTTTGTCTTATTTGACGCTGCAGTCGGTCTCGTCGAAGGCCGTCGAAACGAGTGTGGTGATTGATGCTGGCGAGAGGTGAGGGAGAGAGGGAGATGGGAGGAGAATCGAGGGCTGTTCGTTCGTTTTCTGGAGTCGCTGTGCCGTCCCGTCCAGGAAGAAGGCAGACGAAAGATATGTTTAGATGATGCGCAGCAAGCACAGCCCTTGGCCCTTGATTGCGGTTCCACGCTAACCCTAATCGTCGACCCTTTCGTTCTAGGAGTCCTTCGTCGGCGAACAGCTTTCCTGCTTAACGCTGCACTCTTTCTATCGAGTTCCTGTTGCCAGCTGGCAGTTATAATAACGAGAGAGATACCGGCGAAGTTGAAGTTGAAGTTGAAGTTTGAAGTTTGAAGTTCGAAGTCGAAAGTCGAAGGTCGAAAAAGGGAAAAGCGGCGTGAGGTGGCAGAAACCAACCTTCGCCAGTAAAGTAATGGGCGTATGCGGATTACCAAGTTACAGGCCTCGTAATGCTGTTTAGAGTGGGTACCTGACGGTACACGCGGTACCGCCAATACGCAGACGGTGACGAGGCCCCTGGGTGCGCTAGTCCGCTTTGGGACGTCAGCGTCGTCAGCCTCTTTTGCTTATGTAAGACCTGAAGAGGAAGAAAACTCTTTGCTCCAAAGTCTTCTTGTATCTGCAGTCTCTGTCTCCTCCCTTTTATACACGGACGTATCTTCTGCCTTCGTCCGTCTTCCTCTTCCTTCTGCCTCGTCCTTCGTCTTCGTCTTCGTCCTCGTCTTCATCCTCGTCTTCATCCTCGTCTTCATCCTCGTCTTCATCCTCGTCCGCGTCCTCGTCATCGTCGCCGTCGTCGTCGTGGGCCTCCTCGTTCGCTTCTGCGGCCTTTGTCTAGATCGTCAACCCAACAACGACGATCGCCAAGACCTCGGATGAAGCTTACGCGGCGTGAACAAATGACCCATGTCTTGGCGCCGCCTAGCCTCCTTGGGCCATTGCAGACGCCTGCTGACTCAGCACTGCGTCGTGTTAAAAGAAGCGAAGGCGCTGCAGGCATAAAGTAAGCAAAGCATGGAAAAAGGCAAAAAAGCCGGGCTTTTTTTTCTTCTCTTAGCCGCGTGTTTTATCCTCCTCCTGCCCTGCGACGACGCCTGCGACGACACAAGCCTGCTCCGTACGGAGTCCCGCCTCCTGCTGTGCGATTAACGACATCATGCCCACCGTAGCCCACCCTTAGCCCACCGCTATTATTGCTGCCTAACTCTCTTATAATATAGGATGCTGACCGACTCGCAGCAAACCTCCAGTAGACAACCGGCGTTGCGGAGACTTGACTAGCTATGTAAGTAGGGCGAGCTATGGGCTCTCTCCACGCGCGTCACCGACTTGTCAGGATCGGCGTCCCTCTCGGAGCTAGCTACGGCGGATAGACGATTGCTGGGCAAGGTTAACTACAGTACTGGCAAGCGATCGATCAGATCAGCGGTCTCTCCCTTGCAAAGTACTAGTTTTATACTCTCGTAGATCGATCGTGGGAAGAGGGAAACTTGAAAAATGTGGATAAAGAGTATAATATTGGGTGTCGGGAAGAGGTCTATCAAACTTCTTCGACTGCTACAGCACGGCAAACGCAGATACATAGCTCACTGAGCTGTCATGGACCGAGAAGCAGTCAGAGCTCCGTTCGTACCTTATGAAGTAAAACTTGCCCTTCTTCACTCCATCCTGCGTCATTGCTGCTCCCATGGTTGTTTCTGCCTGATGCTGTAATCCCTCGATCCCCGCCATCACCACGCCAATCGGATGACGCCCGCATACAGTGTTTCCTGTCCGCCGTAATGCTTCCTGAAATACGTCCGTATTGCCACTGGCTATTGCAGACATGCATGCCATGTCACACGCGGAGACGCTCTCGTGGATTGCCCACATATATTTTTCCTTGTTGTAAGACTTATCGTTCTCTCTCAGCATCCGCCCTGACGATGCTGCACGCACTTCTTCCGCCGCCTTTTCTGCTGTTAGCATGTCCGACGGAACCGGCAGAGAGGGGTACGTAAGTGGCAGCTTGTAGGTTGTTGGGCCAGGCGCCTGCACGTAGTACGTATATGCGAACCTCGTGCCCCAGTGACAAAAGTCAGACGAGATCACAAACGCGTTCTCTTCGTCAGCAAGGTAAGGGCGAAGGATCGAGCCAAACACTCGTTCGTTTGCCGCAGAGGTGCTGCCTACCATCATCGGCACTAGCGGGGGGTAGGCTGACGTCGGCATTGAGGGATATAAGCGCTGCAGAAGGCGGTGGATGTACGGTAGATGGAGCTCCATGCTGTGTTCCTGTTCGTCGACAGATCGAGACATTCTAGAAAAGGGCTTGTCCGCTAAGGAAGCCTCCTGCTCGATTTTAGCAAGCACATCGGTGTCGAGAGGCAGCGGCATAGGCGAAAGCGGTGTCAGGTATTCGGTCAACTGGGGCACCGCGATGGTTGTAAGATGGAGGTGGTGGGATGGGCCGATCAGGAAGATCCGCTTTCTGGCTCCAGCTATTAGTCCTTTTTTTCCTCTTACTCCATATGTATTTCGTCTTATCTCAGTGAAGCTTACGCCTTGGATAGGTCGAGACATTTGTACGCAAAGGCCGCGCAAGGGCCGGAGTAGGCGTATCCTGCATGTCTACGAGACAGTCAACTGGTTGGCACTATGCATCTAAAGCCTGTATCTTGTTGTTGTCAATGTACTCACGGAGCTATAATCACTCTTGCTCCCGGCACTGGTAGCTTGCCCAGCCCCTCGAGCTTGCCAGGCACAAGGTCCAGCCACTGATCGAGCTGTGCTTCCAGGGTTGGCCCGTGGTCGGAGTACCAGGAACCGGCGTGAGTATGGCGGCGGATAGACATCGTGTCTTGCACAGCTACTCTGTATTTCGTCTCTGTGTCTCTGCTCTGTTTGCGTTGACGATCTTCAGAAGTGAGAAAGAGACGTCCAAGCAAGGTGAAACTCTGTTTTTGGATAGTTGCGGGGGAGGGGCTCTTTACTCTTTCGGCATCCCGGCTTGGCATCGACTAACTAATCGGCATCCCGAAATTCTATTATCTAATCAGAAAGCAATTTAAACAAAACTGATATCGATAGCAGTAGATTGTTAATATAACATCGAGAACACCCGTTATGGGTTTACTTCTGAATAGCGATGTCATAGATATGGTCTTCACTGTGACACTTTGTATTACTATGCGTGAATCATTTACCCTGTCTTGACACTCGCGCGAGACCGCGTAGAAGGCCATTAAACCCGTTCCAGACTAGCGGTATCAGCCTGACACACGTAATCATCAGCCAACCAATAAACATCGATTATCCTGGTCTTGGCATCCCTGAGGCTGTAAAATACGCCTCTTTCACTGCCATGCGAAACGCGACCAAAACCAACCTCGTTCTTCCTTCAGGCGCATCCAAGTTTCCAACCTCCACCTCATCTCAAAACTCACTCTTTAGGTAGTAAACTATTCCGGCATCTTCATCTCATCTGGCCTCATACAGCACCTGCTAGGAGACCGCAATAATATAGTGAACACATTCGACAATGAAGCGCAAAGCCTCCCTCTCAACGATTCTCTCTCCCCGATCCTCAACATCCTTCTACGACCGCACCGTCTCCCCCATCCCATGCTCAATCGGTGATGCTATGGTTATAGACGACACACCTCAGCACCTTCACAGCCGGACGAGGAAGCGATTCAGAAACGACCGTCCAGACGAACAGGCTGTCTACGGTATGCCATGTCGTCACTGCACATCATCACCTCGCTCACCTGTCATCTCCGTTAACTGTTAACCTCTCAGACAACACATTACGATGGCTTTTCTCCGCCCAGAGACAAGCAGAGAACCACGGACTCTACCCGGAACCCATCACTAGTATCGATGACAGCCTCGAAAGTCTTGAAGAGGACTCTTCCTTCCAAGAAGACTCTACAACTTCGCTACCAAAACCGGACCCGTCGCAAAAGACGCTGCATCATTTCTTCCGTCATGCGTCTGCGCCTGCTCGCGTGTCCCTGGCAGAAGCCAACGGTAACAAGGCCGCAACAAGTAACAACACAGATACAAACCCCTCGCTCTCAACATCTACTCATATCATGTCGTCGCAAGTGCCCAGCTCTTCCTCCACCTCGGTCGGTGACACCTCGTTACCCTCAGCTACCTCTGGTGCTGGCCCTGGTAATGGAACCGATACGGTTGAATGCGAAGACATCGATATGGACAGAGATACTCATACATTCACAGCTAGTGCTACGGCCTTGACTCCGGCATTCCAGCAGAGGGCGTGGATGGATGGCAAAGACCTCACTCAGCCTTCAAGTTGCTACTATCTTCTCAGCTAGTAGACTACTTCCGGAATCATCGGCGTCTTTTTGTTGTTTATTTTTTTCCCACTTTTTACCTTTTTGGAAAAGCTGGTGTTTGGCATATTATCACCAGGGCTGCTCTTAATTGTTTGCTGCTTGTCTTCTTCTTTCATCATAGCTAAGCTGGGGTTCCTGATGGACGGCTGGAGTTTCGTGTGAGGGTCATAACTGCTGTGCTGGTCTATGAACTGTATAATACTCATCAATTTTCCTTTCAGTCAACCATGCTGCCGGGATAAAAATATTAAGACATCTTCTGCTACCCACAAAACAAAGAGCATCTGCAATCCCTACAGCTTAACTGTCCTTTTATCTCTGACGTCGTAAAAGCCTTGGACAGAGGCAACTGCTTAGTCATCCCCACCCCCAGGAAAATCGGCCTTTGCAACCGCCAAACCGATGAAGGCAAAAGCTGCGCCCGCCTCAGGAGTTTCAGGATCGTCCTTCGCTGCATAGGTAAATATCACAGGTTCTACTGCGAGCAAGTCTCCTGGGGACTTCTTCTTCTCCTCCCCTTTCCCCATCTGCCGGACCGAGCGTCGATAAACCCCGATCTCGCATCCGCTTTTAAGCTGTGTTTTTATACCTAACGACCCACACGGAGGCTTAAGTTAGCTAAAGGGGGAGAAAGACGAGACATTCAACAGCCAGCAGACAGACGGAACCGCATCTCTCCTTTGCTTACCTTCTTCCTATCCTCGTTTAACGGGCAGACGATTCGCCTGGTCTCGTCGGTCTCGGCCATTGCTCTACCGTAGCCGAGCACCCAGTATCATGACCTACTTCGCACCGCAAACCAGCTGAGAACAACATCCCTACACAGCCCCCCGACAATGGTTGGTTCAAGCTTTGAGAAGTCCGTCAAGGGCGCGACCAAGTCGAAGGTATGCAGTATCTTGTCTGTTTCTCGATAGAGGCGTCTGGTTCTAACGTTTTTTTTTGTGGGAAAACAGAATGCTGCCCCGAAATCAAAATACATCGAACACATCCTCACAGCCACCTACAGCGATGCAGGGACGGCCGAGATCTTTCGCACACTCCAGATCCGACTGCGCGAGTCGGCGTGGACAGTCGTTTTCAAAGCGCTTATAGTGATACACATGATGGTACGCGAGGGCGCACCGGGAGCTGCACTCGCCTATCTCTCTCAATACCCTCGAAAATTCGCGATAACAAGCATCTCGGACGGTGTGTACAATATTCCCTCGCCGAAGTATATAAATAATGGCCGTATAAATAGACAAGAGGACTTGTTCTTTGCTGATCTCGTATGGCTATAATAGCACAATTCCAGGGAGCGAACATATGGAGATACTCGGAGTATCTAATTGCGCGGTCTCTGGCCTTCTCAGAGACAAAGACGGATTATGTTCGCAACGGACAAGGCAGACTGAAGACATTAACTGTCTCAAAGGGTCTATTGCGAGAAACAGAGATTGTTCAAAAGCAAATCAAGGCTCTTTTGAAATGTGATGTGCGCATATATCATCTTGCGTTTGTTTATCGGGGACTGCCTTTACTAATCTATTTCTTTGACTTAGCTCCTGAGTGATGAGCCTGATAACGAAATCACTTTAACTGGTTTCCGGCTGGTGACGCTTGATCTGTTGACGCTTTACTCTGTTATGAATGAGGGTGTCATCAATGTCTTGGGTTAGTGGCTCTCTGCCCCTTTTGGCGTGTATACACAACTTCTAACATATCTTGGCTAGAGCACTACTTCGAGATGTCTCGGACAGACAGCGAACGAGCGTTGCATTTGTACAAAGTTTTTAGCGCCCTGACGGATGATGTTGTTGCATTTTTACGAGTTGCCAGACAGTACGAACATGCTACTCGACTTGAGATACCCAATTTAAAGCATGCATCTACGGATTTGGCGAAGTTGCTAGAAGATGACTTGCATGACCCCGATTTTGCGATCCGCCGGAAGGAATACCGTGAACAGAAGTTTGGAAAATCCAAAGGTGAAAGTAGCTCAGCATCAAAAGCTGCAAAAGCACAACCCTCGTCCAAGGCGAACGATAGTGTGGCATCTAAAGACGTACCAAACTCTGGTACTAAAGCTCCAGCTGCGGATCTAATCGACTTCTTTGGGTCTATTGAGGAAAATCAGCCACCAGCAAATCAACAGCTACCACCACAACAACCACAGCAGCAGAATATGCCAATGCAATTCCAGCAAACAGGTTTCCAGCAGCAGCCGGTACCAGCGGAGTTCCTACAGAATCAAACGGGATTTGCTCCTAACCCAATGGGACAAAATATAAACCCGTTCGGCCAGTACGATACACAAATGCAGCAACAGCCACAGCAACAGCCTCCAGCGGCCCAGCCATTACAAGCTTCTCACACAGGCGCGGGGTTCGGAGGTTACACCCCACAGCCTTTCCAGAGTCCAAGTCCACTTTCTGCTATTCCACAGAACGGGGCTGTTCCCTTCCAGCGACCCATGACAGCGGGTGCCACACCACGAGCCAACAACCCTTTCCGACAGTCTATGCTTCCCACCGCAGACAACTTGTCATCCCCCCAATTACAGTCTCCTTCAACATTGGCCATGAAGCGGCAATCTACCAACCCGTTTGCGAAACAACCTCCTGCTATCCCTCCACAATACCAAATTCCCAACCCCAACCAATACCCCATGCCGTCATCGTCTCCACCCCCTTCACAACAACAGCCTCAGCCCCTTCAGCCTCAGCGAACAGGAACAAACCCGTTTGCGCGGCCTCAGCCACAGCAGAGCCAGGAAGCACTGCCGGCCCAACGTCTACAGCCAAACCCAACTGGCAGTACAAACCCTTTCCGCCAAAGCGCTTTCATAAACCAAGCCACGGGTCAAGGATGGCAGAACGTTCCGCAGGGGACAATGGGCGGACTAGAGAAGCTAGAAACCATCCCTGTCTTCCCTCGGCCAGGTCAAATGGCATAGCAGAGATTCTGAACGTTTGTAACATTTCCCCTTTTCTCAGCCTTTTGTTTTTACCTTCTACTCTTCCATTCTATTATCTTCACGCAAACTCCATGCTCTGGCTTTTTTATTTTTTTTTTTTACCTTTTCTTTATTTATTTTGGGATCCCCCCCCTCTTCCCCGAGCGTGCATCTACATGGGAGCTACAGTTTAAAAAAAAAAAAAAACTGAGGGCGGAAAACAAAGTCATGTCCTGGAGACCGGCAAACAACCTCAGACGTTGTTTTTTTTCTCTACTTTCCCTATGGCCATTGATATCATATCTTACTTCTATTCTACTTGACAGCTTTCACGTTCTCGCCTGCAGGTCTATAGATGTTTATCTGCTTCCATGAGCTCTCAATATCAGAATAGCATTATTAACTTCCAGCATTTTTTCCCCCTTTAGCCTAATCGCTATCCATATGGCCTCCACCATCTAAGATACGACTTAGCGGAGAGTTTTCCTCAGTAAAAACACGGATAAATCAAGAGACGTGCTGGTTAATGGTCAGATTTCTTGTGTCTTGTGATGTCAATATTTTTAGGCCCGCCAAGTAACTAAGTTAGCTTGTAGCGGTTTAGCAAAGGTTGAACCTCAGCATAAAGTGTTAATTGTTTAATTTAACGTCAAACCAGTGCTATTCAATGCAACAACTTCAATTTATCGAAAGAGGGTGAAAAAAGAGGCACACCATCATCGTCGCAATTAATTATTATTTTAGAGAAAGAATGCGGCAATTTATCCAGATTCCATGTCAAAAGGCCAGAAGATTAAACCACCTCGCGCTCAGTCTTGACTCGCTGGTTACCCATCCATGGCAGACGTCCAAGCGGGAACTTAATGAAGCTGTTGTTTGGGTCTGCCATTCCAGAGAGGGCACAGTACCAGGCGAGTAGAGCAGCCAGGATACCAAAGAAGCCGCCGGCCTTGATGAGAGGTATATAGATCTTTCCGGGGGCGGATTCGATAAGGTGGCCAACTCCAAGGAACAAGAACGCGAGATCGAGAGTGAAGAAAAGGAGGACGAAGGCGATGTTGGTCTTGAAGGTGCAGACAAGGCAGAGAGTGGTGAAAATCCACCAGGACTAGATCGAATATCGCATTAGCAACGGAGTTGACGTGACCGTGGGGGACAAAGGAGCAATATACCATGAGCCAGAAGCCAGTTACGTTGTTTACACCAGTTATACCGTTTGCTTCCTTGACATTTTCAATGATCTTGAAGCCGCCAGGAGTGAAGATAATGCCATACGAGATCCAGAATCCACCGTATGAGGAGAGAGCAGTGGCTCCAAAGGTGTTTCCAACGGCCATTTCCCTATTTTACGGTCAGCACTAAAGCAAAACCAGAGAGTGGAACAAGAAGATGGTCACAACTTACCACATGCCAGCAAGAAGCTGTACCAATCCACCGTACCCAAAAGCTGAAGCAACGACCAGATGAGGCGCGGTGACACCGCGAGCTTGCATGTTGATCAGACTGAGTACCATAGTAGTGAGGGCGAAAGCAGACAGTCCCAAGGGCCCAGGGTTTGCGAAGGACTTGCTGGGTGCTGCTGCTGGCGCTGGCGCTGGCGAAGGCTGGAATTTCCCAAACGCAGCTACGCTGGTGTTTCCGTTGGCTAGAGGACCGTATCCATAACGAGCTGCTGCCTCTGCGACTTCTCGCTCTTCGACAGACATGCCTTTGAGAGAGCTCTCATGGGTCGCGGTTCTACCCGCCGTGTCCTTCTCGATATCGGAACTCATAGTGTCAGGCAGCTAAGTCACGATTCCTATATGGATGGTCAGCATCCAGGATATACGTCTTCTATTCAAATTTGCTGGTTCCATCTTGACCAGAACATACCTTTTTGCCGGGTAAAGCAGAAAGCAGGTAACAAGACGTGCGACCAGAGCTGCGAAGGAAGGAAGGAAACAAGAGGAGAGGAAGGATGAACGCAAACAGCGGGGAAACAACGGTAATTAATAACTATTTAAAGGGACATGCACCGCATTTACAGCTGGTTCTTTGGCGGGTGAACCAGGGCTTCCGTATGGATGTGTACCCCCGACTCCCAAACACACCGCGAGCTTCAGCGAGCGGGCTAGATACTACTACTGCCTTTCACGCATGATATTTTACTCTCTAGCGAACATGCCCATGTCGATCTTCACCAGCTCCACCCGAAGAAAAGATTCCTTGCATGGGGGTTTGAATCTAAGAATGAAGAGAGGCATCCTCCCTGTATCGTAAATAGTACATCGACCCGTCCAATTCCCACGCAGAGAGCGAGAGGGTCGACATGTACTCTGTACGAAGTGCATACACAATACCGGCACTTCCTAGTAACCGTTCTCCGTGCTTTAGGGTCTGTTCTCGCTCGCGGATCATCATTCTGGGTGTGATTTGGAGCTTGACAAAGTGTCTGCTCACAGCCCATAGGTGCACAGAGGTCGTACGGGGTGACATACAAGGGCTTGTTTCTAACCCGGTCGGCAAACTCACAAGTTTGATACATGGGAGGACAAGGAGGCAGCGGGACGGCCGGGGGGGTTGCCTCCTCCCTTGGGTCGTACCTCTGCCCATTTTTTTCGACTCTCAGCCCGTTGTCTGAGCGATATCGATCTCTTCTGGTTTCCACCGGGTTCGGCGCAGTGATGGTGAAACTTCCCTCAGCAGCCTCAACGCCATCATATCTTCTTTGTGAAAAGGACTGTCAGGATTCTGCTCATTTGCTCATGGCTTGCTATGTGTAATTCATGGAACACTTGCTTCGTACAGAGACCGATCTCCAGCTTGTCTGGGGAATCTGGCTTTGGGGGATCAAGCAAGCGGACGTGGATCCCCGACCCAACCATTCATTATTAAACTAGACGGGCTAAATTCATCCGAGGCAAGCAAGATGGAGGCTGGAACGGACATCCACATGCACAAAAGTAGCTATCGGGGTGTCGCCCGTATCAACTGCTGTCCACTACGGAGCACTCTGTACAGCGAAGCGGAAAAGGGGTAAAAACTAAGATAAAAAAAAAAAAAAAACTCGACATGATCCTTAACTGTCGACTCTAGTTTTCGGAAAGGCCAAAAATATGTTGACTAAATAAGCTCGCTTTCCCCTGTTTGAGCGATGGAGAACTGGCAAGCCAGGTCCGGATGTTTGACTGAAAAAAATATCAGAGGGAGCAGAGCTTGAGGATGCAGTGCAACACATATTCGCATGAGGATGATGTGACCTCGTATTTTATATCGAATGGAAACTTTCGCGTGCATGCACTGGCGTCGCTGGATGAAATATATTTTAAATGATGCGACGGGGGTGGAAGGCTTCGAAGGATTTGGCTCTCGATCCGACTTGCTGGAGCCCATCTGTGAAGAAAAGTGAAAAAAGGAAGCCTGCATCGGTTAAGTGACTCGGACAAGCATCTCCCCCGTTGCTCTTCACTCTAAATCTATTTAGGTTTACTATCAGCTAAGCCTGTGGCTTGAAGATACAATTTCCTACATATAAATCGGTTTCACCATTCCATGGCTTCTTGGTGGTGGATTGGGTGGCGGATATCACTCGCCTCCACAGGGACAGACAGACGAGGATCAAGAGCTGCTTCGATTTAGCGGTGGCCTTGTTTTGTTTGGCGAGCTCTCGACCGTATAAAATGGAGTTGTCAGATGGGAAATTTGGGAACAAACTGATGAATCGCAAGCATCAAGCTAATCCAGGGGAACAGAAGTCTAGGCTGGGCCTGAAGGAAATGCTAACCACGGCTCTGCATCCGAAAAGCAAAACCAAGCTCTGAGCTGTCCTCGCTTGAGAGAGTCAAGAAATTCCGCTGCGTCAAATCATCATCTTATGTGGTAGATGGCGCTGTTCAAACCGGTCCTCGCTCCTACAACTGTCGATGTTGACCCAGGGAAACCAGCTAGGCCTTCCGTCTCCAGGGAAACTTCTCTTGATCATCGCATTCCTGAGCGGTCGTTCCCTTCAAACAGCAGGTGAGAAGTTGAATATCTTTACACCGCCGTATGGGATGCCCAGTGCATTTACTTGGAGAGCCAGGCTGCCGACAGAGGTTCCATGGTTATAGGTGCATCGTTCCACTCTTCGGACGGAAGAAACAGTGGATTTCGCAACAGTGATGAGCCCCAGCTTCACCATTCAGCGGAACAAGGGCTTTTTCGTGGGCTTTTGCTAAATGTTGATCCAACTGTTATCATTGTAACTTCACGCTGAATGTCTTGCTAAGGCATTTACTTTGACCCAACTAGTTACATGCTCAGAAACGAAGACCAAGATTGATGGTATGTAGCTAAACGCAAATTTTATGTCGACTCCCAAAGTGTTACGAGTGTATGGGATGAAACCAGCAGTTGAGCTGAATCACTGACATGGCTTTCAGAGTCATGGTCGTGCGTATTGATAAGTTTTGCTCCTTGACAGAGACAATACTGGGTAAAAACCAATCAATTGTGAGTCGAAGCTCGTTTCTTCGGCAGCTATATACAGTAATTTGTCTATGCCCGTTGGACCACGTCACCTATACCAGTCACGATATAGCACACAGAATGATAATGCAGAGGCCGCGGCACTTTGAATCTACGAGATCCTGATGTCATAAGCATACATCGCATTATTTTGCACCTGTCTCGCATGTCGGCGTCATGTTGGAGGGTTTCAGGGCATCAATCGCAGACGTTTGCGGGGCCCCAGCTGGTTTTCAAGCCTCGCTTTATCTTGGATATGAGTTCTCCAATTGTCCCCGAGTTTATCTTTCCAAGTTCTCTCTATATCCTGGGCAACTTGATCACTAATGTCCTTCCATGGACCCCCTTCATCTAGATCTGTAATAGGAACAATGTCTAGACAATGCCCTGCCCAGGATTTATCGCGAATATCTGGTGAAAGCTCATCATGCCAAACCGTCCTGGAGAGAATAACCTCCCCAAAGCCAAATACTTCGATGAATGGACCATGGATGTACTCTTTATCCAGGGCAACTGCGGCAGGGCGAACGAACTCACGAGTGGTCAGGTTTCGAAGTACCCATTCCTGGTCTGTGGGATAAAACGTAAGTGGAGTCAGAAATGTACGTACTTGAAAGGCGCCTGGATGCCGTAATAGTTCGAAATTGTCTTTTACAGGAATGTTGGGGAGGAGGTCCCAGATAGCGGCGGGACTGAGATGCCAGGGGTCATCATATCTGGCGCCAGCTAGTTCAAAGAGGTTGACGGGAGACCAGGCATAACAATCTTCCATATCGCTGGGTAATTCCTCGAGGTCCAGTCCCTCGTCTAGTTCATCAAGGTCTTCAGGCCGCAGTAGTGTTGGAGGGTAAGAATTGTCTACGCCAAGCGGGTGTCTGTGACTGGTGCAGATGACAGGCGTTCCAGCCCAAGTGCCCAAGGTCGCCATGAGTCGCCGTACGAGTACAGGCATCATTACTACCCAGAGACGACGGCAGGTAATTCCTAGGTTGAATAACTCCTGCGCAGACAATGAGTCAAAAATAACATAGTGTATCTCAACGGGCAGTCCTGCTAGGTTGGCCTGAGTAGCTCTGGTTTGCAGAGATGTATGCGAACTAGATGGCACGAATGCGGCGACTGACTCTCTCCGCCGTTGTTGTGGAGTGTTCGTTCTTCCTTGGACAATGGGTTGCAAACTTTGGGCGGCGGCTTCCACCAGCGAGGATGGGAAAATGGGCCTGGCAAATTGAGCAACGAGGTCATATGTACTAACATCAAATAGTAAACCATCTAAAGTGTGGCCCTTATCTCCAAAAGCAGAGGTATACCAAAAAAACTGTTGGCGAAGCTGAGGCGCTGCAAAGCAGAATCTTGGTTCTCGTTTATATGGCATTGTCAACCTGAAGTGCCAACCTAAGTAAACCTAGGATTGAATCGAGGAGTTCATGGCATCTTATGCTTGCATGGAGAATAGTTATTATCAAATCCGGTCCTGTTTAATGAGTTCGGTTGATAACAAGGTAGCCACCGGGCGTTATTACGCTTTATTAAATGACGTTAATATTATGAGGCTGATTCTCCACGACGTTGCCGAGACGGTTGTTACTAATACCGCTCTTAGCGTGACGTCGGTAGGATTGTTATGATCCTCGGCGGTCTAATAACGCGGCTGTTCTTTGCAGCTGGCTGTTGAATGATTTCACTTGATTCAACAAGCCGCCCTGGGAGTCGGAAGATGAAGAGCAGACGTCTTGAGAAACAGTCCGTAGAAGAAACTCGAGGCCAGCGAAGGGATTGATAGAGCCACCAACATCTTCATTACCAACCTTCTTCTGGCTTCTATCAACTGCGAGTTGGAGGTCGTGAAGGGCGTTGTTGATCGCCCCATGTTCCTGGTAGATATCTGATTAGAGAGTCGCTCCTCACATGCGAGTAGGTTGAACAGCTTACCGTTTTGGCGCTCTCATCTGCAGAAAACCTCCTTCTGACTTCGTCTGCTTGAAGGGCAATCTCATCTCTCTCTTTTCGAATGTCCATCAGCTGGTTTCGTAGCGCTAAGACCTCCTTCTTTTCCTTTCTTAGGCGCATCGCAAGCACGTAATTGCTGTCCAGCAGTTCGCTCATTTCAAATAGCCTACCCTCCAGCTCTATACCAAATGCCTCTACCACCTTGCGCTTCCGCGTCCATTCTACCTGGCGAGTGCGATTTGACTCCAGCTCTATAGCAGAATCCAGCGTTGATAGCGTCTTTTCTAGCGTTTCACGGCATATCTGACTGAGAACGTCGGCAGCATTCACGCCGCTGCGGGATGGGATCTGTGGAGGACGCAAGGATGGATTTACAGATGCTGGCTCTCGGCCATCCGCTGGAGTAGATCGAGCAGACTCTTCTACATCGGACCATTCCTGCAGGGCCGAAATATTAGGGAGTCTATGGACTCGAACGGGGACGGTTGACCGTTCCTCGCCCTTGTCTTTCTTCTGACTGGCTTTTCCTTTTTGTGTGGGAGCATCGGTCCCCTGGCCTTTTTTCTTTCGTTTTCTGGAATTCTTTGGTGCTGTGACTCGATTCTCTGGGCTATCTTGGTCTCTAACTGAGGGTCCCTCCCTTTGGGTGGTATCTGGTTCGACATCTTGAGCTTCTTGGGCTTCAGGCGATGGCAATTGGTTTTCTGATACTGGGTCGCCCCCGTCATCCTCGGCTGCTGGGCTGGCAACTACTGGATTATCACTGGCTTCCTTGTCTTCGGTTTGCTCTGGTGCTTCATCCACCTGCTCGTCAATAATTGGGGGATAGTGTACTCGGGGTGACTCTGTAGGCTCATCGCCTGGTACACTGGGGTCATTTGGCTCTGGTGAATCGCCGCGATCTAATCCTGCATCCGGAGTCGAGTCCTTGGGCGGAGATTGTAGTTTCTCGCTTCCGTCCTTGACTTCAGTTTCGTGGCTCTCAGGGACCTCTGGCGGTGGCAGTAAGCTCTTGCGTTTCTTCTTTGGGTGTTGAATAACTGATTTCCTCTTCCGTCGCCTCTGTTTTGGCCCGGCTGGCTGCTTCTGAGTTACATTGGGTGATCGGGCATCGCTATCCTGACTTCCAGCTCTAAGGGAGGGTGGTGCAGAAACCGAGGATTCGATCGAAGGCCTAATGTTCTCTAAAGGCGATGTATTCCGTAAGGAGGATCCAGCAGGAGACGCTGTCGGTCTGATTGACGAGGACCTCCCGCTTGCTCGTTTGTCTGTAACTTTAGGCTCGGGTTGCGGTGGCTGTCGTACACTGGCACGGTGGGCAGTGGATAAGCTCTCTTCACCCGAGCTTTCAAATGATTTGTCTATATATATCCCATCAGCGGTTGTGTACAGACCGGTAACAGAGCCACTGTGAGCCTTACTTATCCGTCTCCGTTTTGAGCTTCTCTCCTCTGGCCCGTCATCGTCAGGAGGAATATCATATATCGACACATCATCGCGTAGTTTCCGCGCAGAGCTACGGGCTGCTGAGCGCCTGCTAGATGCCCGGGATGGTATTGAAAGCTGTTTGTTCGAGGTTGTAGAGTGACGAGACTGAGGTGTTATGGGGGGTTTGTCGGGAAGGGCTGGAGGTGACTGAGGCGGAGGAGGCGGGGACGGCGGAGCTGGAGATCCAAAGGTGAAGCCAAAATTGACGTCTTTGACTTTGTGATTGCTATGATACAAGTAGAGAGCAATCAGCAATCGCATTTATATTCGCAAGGACAAGTTGATACGCGTGTCTGGAGTAGACATACCCTGCGCCGCGCAGTCGCATCTGCTTCCGCTCCTCGCGGCCTAATTAAGAGTCAGTAAAGCGCGAACGGGTATCCCGCAGAAATCCATGACTTACTCGGTGCTGTCGCCATCCTCCTACATCTCTAGCCGTCGAGGTTGTAGGTCTATCAAAAAAAGACCGACGCGGCTCTAGTGTTGAAGATGTAAATAGGATTGCGATCCTTGGCGTTTAGGCAAATTGAACGTCGATCAAAAGAAATTAAAAAAGCGCCATGCAAAGCATTCAAAGCGCACAATATTTGAACATCGAGAACAAAACAGACGAACACTACGAACTATTCATACCAGAAGCCGTGGCTGCCAGCAGAATCAATGGGCTGGTTTTGGGGCAACTCTTCGTCTTCCGACGCTGACCCGACAAAGAAGCTGGATCCCAGCTTGCGAGAGTACCTCGAACAGGAGTCTCCGGCCAAATATACGCCCACAGCAGCTGGCATAAAACCGCAGCAGCAGAAGCAGTCGCAAGAGAAGGCGTCTACAGAGTCCGCTAGCTCGCAAGATCGAACAGCTGAAGCTGCAAGTCCCGTTCCCTCTGCTTCGCTTTTCCCGGACGGACGATATGCACACATATGGAAAGACTACAAGACCCTGGAGGAGATCGAAGGACCCAGCATCTCACCGGCGGAAAGGGTAGTTGAACAGTTTAAACAACGAAAGGACGTGCTGAATAGAGCTGCATTGGAGAATTGCTCGGAAGAGCATGAGGATCTATCGTTGTGTTTCAAGAGGGGGACGTTTGCAGACAAGATCAAGGCGCGGTTGACCATGTGTGGAGAGCAGAATGCGCGCTTCTCGAGGTGTTATACAATGCAGTCTGTGAGTATCGACTGTTTGGTTCTGAGAGACTGTCTTGCAGGTGCTGACACCCCTTTATAGAAATTCCTCCAAGCTCTAGGGTACGGCTCCTCGTTTGTATGGGACATGGAGAAGGAAGAGCGGATCCAGATGCATGCGGACAAACTATACCATCGTATGTTGGACTACGAAAGAAAGGTGGCTGAAGCAAAAGAAGCCGGCCGTGAACCTCCACATCCAAAGTCTCTATTCAAGTCAGAAGCAGAGATAGCGGCATCCGAACAGTCTGGCCGGCCGGATGACGAGTGTCTCATACCGGGTGGAGAGGGCTTGCCGGCTGGGGCAAAGCCATATAAGCCGTTGAAGGAGATGACACCACACGAGCGGGAGCTGGAGGTGCAGTCTTTGAAACAACAGATGGCTCAACGAGATGTTTACATGAAGGAGGTGGCACCGGTACTGAAGGCCGAAGAGGAGGCGAAGAATAAACGAAGAGAAAAGTTCTCCAGCTGGTTTGGAGAGACCATCGGGAGCTGGCTAGCATGATTTATCTACCTCCTGGAATACCTGTTTGTCTGCATTCGAAAGGCACAATCCGCTGGCGTCCTGGCGTTGCAAGCTTTTTCTTTGTCCGCCTTGATATATCAAATCATCTATGGCCTTCAGCTTATAAGGAGCACGCCGTTTACACTGCCACCAGGCTGGCGGGGCCTTTGCCGCATCCAGACGAGGGTCTACATGACCTATATGCTTGCTGGTATAGTCTGCTATGCTGACCACCATTATAACTTGTGAGCGAGCAGACTCTGCAAGCCTCCGCTAGGACCCAAGGCGTTATATCACAGAGAAAGTACAATAGCTCTCCAGAGTTGTCGGGGGAGGGTACGAAGGGCCGGAATATGGATTGATGGATGTAATTAGTAGTAATTGACATGATATAGCCCACGGTTTTGAAATAACAGAAACCCAGTATCAAAACGACTAAGCCAGCGGATTAAAGGTACACCTTTTGATACCCAGGTATTTTCTCCAAACTTACTCCGGCTATTCTCTTTAGCGTTCCCATAAAACTGAAGGAAAGCCGAAGCTGTCGGATGAACCTTTCCACGTCAAGCACTCCATCACTCTTTTCGGAGGATTTGCTTCCTTTCGGCTGAGATCCGGGGGTTAAAATAGCAAGCAATATCGCTTTCATAAGGTTGATATATAGAATCAACAGGCCGATAAAGCCTGGAAATAGGGGGTTTAGAGCAGTTTCTACGGATGCCTGAGCCTTCTATTAGGGGTATCGAGCTCGTTCCTGGGAGTTTGCAGGAGGCTTTGCTGCTGGAAGGAGATGATATTTGATCCTCGAGGTGCCAGCTGGACATCAACTATATAGTAGTAGTAGTAGCAGACGGAGTGAAGAAGGCCTTACCAGGGCGTCCGTGACCTACAGTCAAGTCAACGATATGTATATATTGACAGCTAGATGGTTCGGTAGCTGTATTGGCCGGTTGTGATGTGAATCTGCTTGCGGTAGCTCGGGACTCCTGTACCTCCAGCAGCACCGCAACAGGCTGGCCGCCGCCTCGTACCAGCAGAGAGGCAGAGATGGACACCGAGAGTCAGAGAGCCAGTCGAGATCCGTATGTGAGATCCAATCATGGCGGTTGCATAGCATGTTGTCGCAGCTAGTCATGCAGGCCAGCCGTCGCTAGCTGGAGGAAACACGACTCCGCGTAACTCGCCCGTCCACTCAGCTCCTGGTCCTCCTGTCTTCCTGGCTGGCTGGCAAGCATTTCAAACAAACAAACAGGCCGTGGCAGGGAGCTGTTTGCATGAAGAAATAGTCGATGCGCCCTCGAGGGTGGTGGGCTTGTTTGTTGCAGGGCGTCATCGCATCCAAATCAACTAGTTAGATGTTGTTAGCGGAGCTGCTGCTTCTCGACTTCTCGCTGACAACCACCTGCGTTGCTTCTCTGCTTTCCATCCTCACCACCACCACTACCACTATCACCACCGTCGCTCCTCGCAGCCATCGCCCGCCGCTGCACCCCCTTGATTGCTGAGCCAGCAGCCTCTTCGGCTTGGATACTCGCCGTGCTCGCCGGCTCGGCCCTGACGAGCTAACGACCTGCCTGTGTCGCCGTCGCTTCAATGGTGTTTTGACCTGCGAAGTTAAACACAACACCCCCGGATATTCGACCAGAGCTCTCCGTCTCACGCAGCCCACGAGCTGGTTTTGGATAGCCCTCTCAGCTGGCGTAGCGGGCGGATCCTGAAGCTGCGGCGCCAGTCGACAGACGCTCTACCACGCTCCTGGCAGCAGGGGAACTTCCGGCTCTTTTTGGTCGGCCCTCTGTTGGCTATCATTAAACCGCTACGATGAAGGCCACCCCTCTGCTCATTGCCTGGCACGACGACAATGCCCCTATCTACTCGGTGCACTTCGATCCTCATGGCAAGGGTCGACTGGCCACGGCTGGAAAGTACGTTTGCTCTCCAAAAAATGAACCAAGATCTCACTGTTGATAAAGCTGCGTGGTACTGGTAACTAACCGGCTGATGAAAATAGTGATAACAACGTTCGCGTACGGCTAAGCTCTTCCTCCCTATATTCCCCCCCCCCCCCCTTTTTTTTTTTGCTTCATCTTTTCTTCGGGAGCTCCAATTCCTCGTGATTCTGACATTTTGGATAGCTGTGGAAGGTCGAGTCGACCGGAGAAGAGCGCAAGGTTACCTACCTTAGTACTCTAATCAAGCACACGCAGGCCGTCAATGTTGTCCGCTTCTGCCCCAAAGGTACTACTATGTTCTGTCTATTCCACCTCATCTTTTAGACATACATGTATATGAATCTCAATAGAAAATTGACATTGGTATAGGAGAGATGCTGGCATCTGCCGGAGACGATGGCAACGTTCTTCTCTGGGTTCCCTCTGAGACACAAACACAGCCGGCGTTCGGACAGGAAGCATTGGACGATAAGGAAACCTGGCGAGTGAAGCACATGTGTAGATCGTCAGGAGCAGAGATATACGATCTAGCATGGTCTCCAGATGGTGTCTTTATCATTACCGGCAGCATGGACAACATTGCTCGGATCTACAATGCTCAGACAGGTACTGACTAACTATACCTATCCGTGACTTATTGTAGAACAATTCTAATAGCTCCTTACAGGCCAGATGGTTCGACAGATTGCTGAACACTCTCACTATGTACAAGGCGTTGCCTGGGACCCATTGAACGAGTACGTGGCCACACAGTCTTCAGATCGATCGGTGCATATCTACGCTCTCAAGACAAAGGATGGCCAATTCACTTTGACAACGCATGGAAAGTTTTTGAAGATGGACCTTCCAGCGAAACGGGTAGCTTCAAGCAGCCCGGTGCCCGACTTTGGTGGGAACAGGGTTCAATCGACCTCGGGAAACCCTATGACTGTGTCCTCCCCTGGTGCTTCAACGCCAGGCACTCCCCTGACGGCTCCTCTACCCATGGATCCGCCACCTGTGTCTCTCAGCCGCCGTTCCTCATTTGGCTCTTCACCCTCAATCCGCAGGTCAGCATCTCCAGCACCTTCTATGCCGTTACCCGCCGTGAAGCCCCTCGAAGCTGCATCTCCGGGACTTTTTGGTGGAATCGGCGTGAAGAACGCTAGCATTTATGCCAACGAGACCTTCAACTCTTTTTTCAGACGCTTGACATTTGCTCCAGACGGCAGCTTGCTCTTCACGCCAGCCGGACAGTACAAGGTTTCCCTTGCCGGACAGAACGATAAGGTCGTGGAAGATATAATTAACACAGTCTATGTCTACACCCGCGCTGGTTTCAATAAACCGCCGATAGCTCATCTCCCAGGCCATAAGAAACCGTCTGTTGCTGTTAAATGTTCCCCAGTATACTATACATTGAGGCAAGGCACCAAGCCCACTCGCCAGATATTTTTGGATTCCTCATCCGGTGAAGAGGCATTCCCATCTCTCCCGGACTCTGTTATTTCTCAGCCAGCTATGGAGCCTCCATCCAGTGCTCCACCTTCAGCCACCAGCGAGACGGCACGTTCGTTTCCTCAACTGGGAACGAACGAAAATGACACCGGCTCACAGAACGCCCCTATTCCCCCAGTATTTTCGTTGCCATATCGCATGGTCTACGCTGTTGCAACCCAAGATGCAGTTCTGGTATACGATACGCAGCAGCAGACACCGCTTTGTGTAGTAAATAACCTGCACTTTGCTACCTTTACCGATCTTTCCTGGTAGGTCCTTTTTTATCTATACTTCCTTCACTACGTAGTTTGATACTAACTAAAATATCAGGTCGCACGACGGGCTTACCCTTATAATGAGTTCCTCTGATGGATTCTGCTCATCGCTCTCCTTTTCTCCCGGAGAACTAGGCCAGGTGTACACTATGGAGAAGCCACATCCGATCTCATCTAATGTGGGAGTGTCCTCGAATGCCCCCACTGTTCAGTCACCAATTTTGACTTCTCCCCGCAAAAATTCCGCCGGCAAGGCTTCTTTAGCGGCAATTGGTACCCCGGCGCCAACCCCAACCGCAGTCCCTGCCCGTGCAGCTAGCTCTGGTCCAGCCACACCTTCTTCGGCCACTTCCAAGGCAGGTAATGTTGTGAACAACCCAACTCCTATTCTTGGCACTGTACCCTCAGTCACCGCCACGAGCTCTAGCCAGCCCTTTAGTACGCCACCGGAAACCCCCATGTCGTCCCATAGCGCTACCAATTCCATTAGTGGAAGTGTCTTGGGGAAGCGAGATATAAGCACGGTTAGCGAATCAGAGAAAGAAGACTCTCACGACAAGGACGAAGACGACCAAACAGGAAACAACGCCGCCCAACGAGAGCCAAAGAGAAAACGAATTGCACCAACGCTGGTTTCTTCTGCAAGCTCAGGGATGCCAAACTCAGAAGACTCCAATAAACCGTCCAGCTAAAGATATGTGAGCGGGAACGCCTTCAAAAGAGTTGTGCTTTTCAATCCAAGACGGGGCAAAATTGACTATAAAGAATTGAATCCACACCTCACTTGGCCTCCGATACCCCAATCACCTCTTGGCTCCTTATATTGGCCCTTCCCAGCCAACCATTACGTTCTATTATTCTGTCTTATCTTTGATTCCCCTTTTCCCTGCTTCTTCTTCACCTTGTACATATGAGGGGGTGCTATCGGGTCGCTCCATCTCACCCCGGCCCATTTTCTTTTTCTCTTTGTTCCTTTTATCTGCCTATACTCTCTCTACGTCACGGCTCTCACTTTTCCATCATTATCCAGAGTGCTTGAAACTGGCATTCCAAGTCTCATCTATCTTACTTCTATATCATAATCCCTATTACCTATGATATATCTTGTTTGGAGAAATCTTCTCTTATCCTTCCACCTCCCTTTTTTCATTACCATGTTTGACTACAGTGATGCTTTATCCTTTTCCTCTTTTTGACCACCCCCAGTTTCATTCTCATGCTTCGCACTTCGTCTGCTATTTTGAACCAGTCCGTCTTGTAGCGGAAGCAGATGGATGGCTGCCCTCTTCTCCGGGGAGTTGGATTTGTTACCATTGGATTATTTTATGTAGGAAAGCTGCAGCCTTGGGGTTGTCACTACAGGTTACCTCTAGTTAATGCTATTACGTATCTTTTGATATGAATGTATGCCTTTACAATCTTTATTTACTGGACAGCGGACGAGGGCGATTGGTATTCATTGAAGAACGGTGTAAATGTAGTTAACTATGACTTCTTCCGCGTGGGATCATCAACGCACCTGCTTCTACATCAAAAGAAATATTACCGGAAAGGAGCAAGAGTTAAGAAACGAATCTTCTTTTTTCATAATATATAAAACCGAGCCAGGTATAATAAACAGTAAAGAGATGGTATTAGGTATAAACAGGAGACAATACGAAAGCACGAAGAGCATAACAGAAAAAGTCATGATAAAGTAGAATAGAGCAAACGAAGTCTCATTGAACACATCAAAGAGCAAAAGAACAAGCCATGGGGGCCTTAATGGATGCAAATATTACAGTCCCTTCGCTTCTGACACCGGCTATCATCACATCAATTAAACAGATGAAAGCCGAGCAAAGCGTCAAGAAAAAAAAAAAAAAAAAAAATGGTCATGTCGCTACAAAAAATACATCAAGCTCTCCCAGTCTTGTGCATGTAGATACGTCCAATAATTACAGGGAAAAAGAGGCGAAAAGTAAGATCCTAGGAAGCGTGGAAAGCCAGAAATGGTGTGCTGCTAAGGCACCTAGGCCTGGGAAAGCGAGCCTTGCGGAATCGTTAATGATTGGCTGGTCGGGCATTCTTTTTTGGTTTCATGGGAGGCTGGCGAGTCATGCGGGTGTCGGTTGGTCCAAGACAGCATGACATGGCATGGTATGGCATGGGTTCTTGTCCTTGCCATGGAGTATGGATTGGCTGAGTTAGGATAAAAACGGCGGCTGGTATTGCTTCAGAAATCGCAGCATCGGTATTAGTTATCCGTCCCGTTTCAGGCCGCGTGTTTGTTAACGTAGGCACACGCAATAAATCCCCAACCCTTGTAAATTGTTTGTAGCACGAGGAAGAAGAGTGTGCGAGGCTGAAAAGGCCAGCAATTAGTGGAAGAAAATAAGAAGCGTCTGGCTCTTGAATTCCCTCTCTCGCGTACGACAGCTAAGAGTAGACCTCTAGCGGGTGTAAATAGTAGGTAGGGTATCTTGATTCACTCTCAATAACTTTGGGCAGAAACCATAGCAGGCTGGAGGGAAGGGAGTTAGTATTTATATCATAGATACAATTTGCCGTTGTGAGAAACGGATTAACAGTCCACGGCAATGAAGTGTGGGAACTTACTGGACTGTTGAGAACGTTGTTTCGTTTATTTCTGCCTTTCTTTATGTGGTTCTTCAGAGCACTTGAATCGAGAGGCTTGAGCAGCTCGAAACTGCAGAGGAGTTCGTCAGAGACGGACATAATGGCTCCCCAATTGTCGAATGCGCCGCAATACTATGAAAACAGTTAGACGACTTTAGTGTAACATTAACAGGGGAAAGAGCAGCTTACATTAGGAGCAGAAAATACAGTGACAAGGATGCGATCGTTAAAGAACTCATACCCGTCCTCGACAACCATGTGTGCGCGACAAACAAGGTCGAAGTCGTGTCTCTGCAGGAATTCCATAATGACCTTTTTACCAAAGCAATAACTTACGCCTCGTTCGTTAGGCTCCCAGTCCTCTTCCATTTCCGCTGGATCGCTCCATAGTAGATCATTCAATAGTCCATAATCAGGAACGTCAGTTGGTCGAGCAATACCGCGGATATCGTCCATGTGAGACAGGCTGGGAGAGAGGCCACCATGAACGCAGAATATCTTGCCGGCAACAATAGCGGCGATGGGAAGGCAGTTAAATGTATCGACGAATGTTTTCCAAATCTTAATATTGCATCGTCGTTTGCACTCATCGTAGAAACCGTAAACGCGTGTAACGTTGGCGCACTCATGATTTCCGCGAAGTAGGAAGAAATTCTCGGGGTATTTAAGCTTGTAGCAGAGTAAGAGAAGGATAGTCTCTAGAGATTGTTTCCCTCTGTCGACATAGTCACCAAGGAAAAGATAGTTAGAATTTGGAGGGAATCCACACATTTCGAAAAGTCTGATTAGGTCAGTGTATTGGCCATGAACATCGCCGACGATCTTCACTGGCGCTGAGAGCTCGAGTAAAGCTGGCTGCGTCAAAAGAAGTTCGCGAGCAGCGGTGCAGACGGCAATGATTTCAGCGTTTTTGAGGCACACTGCTTTCGTGACTTTGGTGGAATAGCCAGCATCAAGGAGTCGCGTTATCATATCGTCAACATCGATAGACTTGAGCGCTCCGATAGTCATGCCGGGGGATCCGTTAGTCCCATTCTGGTCTATTACCGACCTGGCGCCGGACTCGTTCAAGACGGGGTTGAGAGAATTCTCTCTCTTAATCAGGATGGACTCGCCGGCCTTTTGAGCAACGGTCGTTGGAGCAACATGTTGCGGACCAGCATCGGACACGTGGTCAACTTCTCCGGATTTTTGTGCGGCCTTGACATCCTTGTGGCCACGACCGATTGATGATGAGTGTGGAGGGGAAGGTGGTGGGTTTGGCGCTTCATCCTGCAAATCGTCCTGTGAGCTGACTGGTGGAATTGGCAAGGAAGAGCCAGAGAGGTTGCGGGCATGTCGCGAAATAGAAGAGCGAGCAAAGGCAGCGTCTAACCCTTCGGGAGGAGCACTGTCTGAGCGCGCAAGGGTTCCATTAGAGGCCCTTGGGCTGTCCGTCTTATCACTCCTGCCACTTCCTGGTATCTTGGAACGAATCGAGCCACGGATGGAACGGCTGGAGTCCTTTGTGTCGGATTTTGAGATTGAAGGATACGCTTGTAAGCCTTCGACCTGCAATCCTCCCCCATTTGACCGGGACACATTCTTCGATTGCTGTTGTCCCATGCTGAAGAGGACTTGTATCTTGGTCTTGTTTGAATCCTGCCTTGATTTTCCTTTCGTTTCTCTCCTCTATCTATTCTTTGCTGTTTCAGGTTGCTCGAAGAAATGACCGTTAAGGTGGCTCGAAGAGGGTGGAGATGAAGCAGAGGAAACTAGCCTCTACAAACGAGGTAGTGTGCGACAGTATCCTGCAAGACTTGATGGTGGACGTAAGGCGGTCGTCCAGGTTATTGTGAGGAGGAGGAAGAGGAGCACGACGACGGTGAAATGGCTCCAGGTTCGTAGATTTAACCGCTCGTCTGAGCAAGGAGGAAAACAGTGGGAACGCAAGAGAAAGTAACGCCTTTTGACGGGGGTGGCAGGGTCAGGATCTGGGCACTATAGGATTTTCCAGCGGTATCTACGGGTAGTGGCGAGTTAGTTTCAGGTCCACAAAGAAGCAACCAGCGTCTCCGGCAGGCGATCCGCAAACGAGCGAGCGCTGGTAGACCGCAGGATGGTCGTAGATTGATTCCTGCCGGGCTGTGTATATGTTACGCACCTATCTGGCGGCGAGAGAGCAGGGAGGAGGGGTGGTGGTGGTGGTGGAAGGCTCAGCGAGATAAAGGGACTCAAGTTGAGCAGGGGCAAAGCTGCAGACCGACTTGCGGGTAGAGAAGGGCCCTAAGGAGTGTCGGCAGACATTAGACGTAGCAAAACACGGAATCTGCGGCAGGTTTCGTCGTCGTCGTCGTCTTCTTGTGCGTAAGAAGCTGGACGGGTGGCTTGCTGGCGGGCGTTCTTGGTCACGGCTTGGACGGAGGTTGAGTTGAGGGCGAGAAAGTTCGGCGATGGTTTTTCCCTTTCAAGATAAAGTCGAGATGCGGGAGCAAAAAAGGCAAAAAAAAAAAAAAAGGATGGAAATGGAAAAGGCGGACAGGCCGGCGCCGGAACTTCGTTTTGCCGAAGCGCGCGTGGCGACCTCAGGTTATTTTGACCTTGAAGATATCAAGCTGGGACGACGATACAGACAGAGATGGTGAGAGAGCGCGACGACGAGACGGGAGGAGGGAAACAGGGAGAGTGACGGCGGTGGTGACGATGAGGAGTCAGTTGGAACGGGCGTCAGCCTTATGGCGAGGTATCACAGCGCCAGGGCTTGCAGCAGCGGCAGGGAGTACAGAAGTGCACAGCAAAGACACACATATATAAGCCAGCTATCGACTCTGATGGAGCACTGAATATGGAGTACGGATGCTATCCTTCGGCCTGGAAGTTCGATAAGCAGATATATATACCTACTCCGTCTATCAGTCGCCTCGTGTATCAGAAGCTGCTTGAGCTCCATGTTGTTGCTGATTCTGACGATCCAAAAGCAATATACGTGCCCCCAACCAGTTCGTCCAATGTGATGCTCGCTTACCGTCCCGAAGTGCGAATCACAGTGGACGCTAATTCTCGGTTTCATCAAATGGCCTGTTGTCGCTGAGGCCTGGCCAGGACTAGTCCAGCAACGGCTGCAGATCCATCGCGAGGGTCACTGTTCCTCCACGATAACTGGATATCTGGGACGTGTTCCCGCGAAGTTTATTGTTCCGACTGAAGAGACGAAAAAGGCGACAAAGAGACTCGAGATCATATTTTATGGAGTACTGTCTGCATTTTCCCAATATATTCGGTCTAAATATATTCGATTACTACACCCGTCTGCGCAGTCCTTTGCAAGTAATACATTTGCTACATATATGCAGGTCGATATCGTGGCAGCCTCCTTTGGTGTGACCTGAGCGTTCAGGGAGGGAAAAAAAAAACACCTCTCCATGGACTCGGCGTGCAGAGAAGCTCACACACTCCAGGCTGCCGTTTTGGGCTGTGCGTAGCTATATCGGATGCACCCTATGTTCCAGCCAGCAGTCCTGCGGAACGTGGTTCCTGCTGATCGGGTCCTCCATGTTATTTTATTCCTTTTTTTCCCCTCTGTCTCTGTGACAATAATTTTCCCTACTCTTCCCGTCCTTGTTTCTCCCCCGCCGCACGTCAAGGCGCACAAAGCACCCCAGTCCAGCTTTCTTGGCTTTTTTATGCACCCGTATGATTCAGCCCACTTCGCCGCTGTCGGAGGGGAATAAAAAAAGGGGGCGTCTCTCGAGTTGCCTCATTTGTTTTATCGTCAATGCTGGGACACTGGCCATCACTCTCAGCCACCGTGTGCACCTGTCGTAGATTTATCAAGCTCGATCTTTGTGATGTGCTGGCCCGGAATCACAACCAGCCCAATGAACCGCCGGGTCATGTCAGTATTAAAATCGAGTGGTTCGTTGCAAGGCGTCTTCGGGCCTTCCGTCTCCTCTGCAGAGGCTTGTTCAGCAGGAGCTGACTCTGTCGGGCAGCGATACTCATGCGTGGTGCTCAGTATCATGTTTCGGTCCTATTTTTCACACAATATCCAGAGTTTAATCATCCGCAAGTCCCAATGTTGAACCGGAGGAATGGCGCAGGTTTACCCACGTTATCTGTGCATTTGAACAGACCTACGAACACTCGCGAGTCCGAGGTGTGCACACGAAGGACCTTGTCCACCAGGCTCTCAAGGTACTCCCGCGCTTCGTCTCTCTCCATTGCAACCTGCTGTGTCATATGCTCCTTGTCTAATTATTCCTCATCGCGTTGTCACTGGTAATGTCGAATTTGGCATTTGGCTTCCTCTTGTTGTCGTGTTTTCTCTCCTATCGAGAACCTTGGCGCCCGGTCAAAAATAAGTCACGTGAAGTATTAATTAGTGCAAAGCTTGGCTTCACTTGTGCATAAAATTATGCGCATTGAGATATCTCAACTCCTACTGAGCAAACGGTGAGCCGAATCGAAGGACGAGGAGACAGGGACAAGGAGCGAAAAAGCGGAGAAGAAAGTTGATAGGCAGGTAATCTGGGGCACCCTGGGGATGGACTCAATATATAGACACTTTCATCCCTTTTAAGATTGATAGGATTGACCAGGGAGAGATGCTTAATCACTGCATGTTTGCTGGGCATCATCATGGTGACCACGGAGTACTATGTACAAACATCCCACATTTCCATCCCAACACCACAGAGAACAAGGTACTCCCTGTCTTGTCCGCTGGCTTGCACTGTGAATTGATCTATTGCGGACAGATCGGCCACGGCGGTGTACATATCGCCCTGCAGAGATACCTGAACATCCCCGTCTATACTATCAACCAATGCAGACCATAGTTTGATCCTTTGGTCATTCCCGCTTGATGCGACAAGGAATCCAACCATCCTTTTATCCGCTCCATGTTCAATACACCGCACCTGGCAGATGGCATTGATTGCCGAAGCATGCGCATTTGGATACGAAACCGTTGAGAAGCGGCTGATAAGGCTCGGACAAGGCCCGGAGGTTGAAGACTCCGAGAATCTGAGGGTCGAAAAGGCGAGGCAATTATCATCTCCACCAGTGATGAGCAGGACTTGTGCCCCTGGTAGCGGGAGCAGCTCCATTGCCTTTATGCTGCTCTGGTGTGCGGTTCTACGATCTCCCCATTTGATCGACACCGGCTCGGCAGGGAACGGTACGTCATCCCTGCGCTTGATGGATCTGCCGCCTAAACCAAAATATGGCTTGATCGATGGTGTCAAATCCCAAACTGCTATGTGTCCATCTGTCGACCCTGTGATAAGTTGCAGCTCAGAACCCGACATCACTAGCCGGATTTGTGTAAGGCAGTTGCTTGTGTATACCCCCTGCGCTAGGAGTGTAAACTCTCCACCCTCTGCAGACGACAAGTAGTGAAATACCTGTGGGGTACGTACTTCCCGTTAACGTCATGTTACATAGGCGTTCAGAAGTAAATTGAGGGTTTCATTTACCTTTGCAGTCGAATTAGAGTAGGCCATGGCGATCAGGAATGATTCACGCCCGCTATCATCTGCTGTGACGTTGATAACGTCGAAATGTGTTGTCCGTAGATCAGAATTCACTCGAGACTTGGGAGCTTCACTTTCATTCAAAACACCGATCCCAAATCCAGGTATCCATCTAATTCTCCAGACATAGAACTCCTCCCTTCCGGCACTGCTGAACAAAAATCTGCCGCTCGTTGACCATTGGAGGTGCTGCAATCCTGCGCTATGTTTCTTGATGGCTCGTATGGAACGAAAGCCATCCTTCCCTTCTGCCCCTTCGTTAAGCGTGAAGAAACGAATTTCGGTATCTTCAGCGCCGGTTGCAAGTACCGTCCATGGGGCCTTAGCGCTGTCAACCTGCATTTTGGATATTGACATAGCTTTTATTTCCCTGCCATGCCCCCCTTGCCTTACACGGTGATGACACTGAAATTGCTCTGACATAATATTAAAAGTTGATGCCTTAATCCACAAGAGCACATGGCCCATATTCCCGAAATGGTATGCCCATCTTCTATGAGCCCCTCCACATTCAACTGACAAGATTTCTGTCTGAGTTGTCTCATCCCATAAAACGAAATATGTGCTTCGGAACCCCCATAGTATCAGGTGTCCTGTCTTAGGATCTAGCCTGGAACCCTCAATATACGCGCCGAATGGGGCACTTATCCGGTGAAGTGTTTCCATTTTGAACTGAATGCCCGATCTGTCAAGTCGATGGATGCAGTAGGTTCCATCCCTTCCGGTTGTAATAAGATCCACAAAACTTGAGTTTCGGTCTTCCCGCAAGTAGGTGATGGACGTGACTGCATCCTTTTTGTGCGCTGGGAAGACACATAACGGATCTTCTGGCACTTCTCTCGGTAATTCAAAGCTAAAACGAAACACGACAATGTTTCCCCATCTAGCGCCAAGGATCAGCAATGACATGGAGGGAATTGAAAGAGCACTTGAGACCACAAATTCTGCTGGCAATGCAAGTTGTTGATTTGCAAAGACTTTAGGGGATGGCGAAGCCTCAATAATAAGGAGGTTGGCGTGTGAAAATGCCCTAGAGCTGGTGATAAATGTAACAGGGCAGGTATCATTGCCATCATAGCCCTTGGGGGGTTGGATGACGAAGATATCGGATATCCCTTGGCCTATATCTGCGAGCTCCTCCACACGTCTTTCTTTGTGACTGTACCATAATATTCGCCCAGTACTCGTGCCGATTAGACCAATCTCCCTCTCTGGAATGCCAGTTATCGCCCCGTAGGAACCTACTCCCCCAATAATAGGAACGGTGCTCCACTGTAGCACACTTCCGTCCTGTGATCGTATATCCTGCGGCTCGGGTGTGGAAACCTGACCAAGGAGGGCAACTCCTTCAGTAAATGGCGCGATAAAAGAATCTTCTGAAATAAATCCAAAGGAATTTATTCTACCATCACTCCTAGAATTCTTTGTGCGCCCATTACTCACAGCAGGGTGGTTGTTAATGCGAAGGAATTCATCATAAACTCCATCGTAGGTATAATTCTTTACCCTTCTTCCGGGAATATACGCTCCAGTTAGCCGTGGAACGATGAGTGACGATATATTGCTATCGGCTCCCCCCGTGAGCACGCCAAATGAACCCATATTCTCGATCACATCCATGGACCATATATTTTTCCCCACGTGGTAGGAATAGGATGATATTGGCTTTAAAGTAGTCCTGTTTTTCAGAAGTATATATTGATTATCGATGAGTTCATATTTCGTTGTGAGGTTCCAAAAGATAGAGGTGCAATCCTCGGACCTAGATATCAAGTTGAAAGCGATGTAGTCGTCAGAGACCTCGAAGTCAAGAAATCGAATCCCCCATATACGTGCTTCATGGCCATATTCTTTCGCAAGACAGAATTCTTGCGCCGATGACGTTTCATCGGCTGGGGTTATATAGAATCCAGTTCCACGGCTGATTGTGATGGTTTCGCAGGCTGATAAGTCACCGTTGCTGGTGAGTCCTTGGTGATATGAAGATATATCCCAGATACGGACGGTTCTATCGTCACTGCAGCTGGCAACAAATTTTTTTGTTACCTGTCCACCGTTTATCGGTATGTCTGGGGAAATATCCACTCCGAATATTGACCCTTCATGGCCAGTGAAAAAGTGGTTGATTGTTATAGTATCGTTGGCTTGCTGGCATGGATCTGCATCAAGCGCCAGTTGGCAGGACCATATTATTATCTCGCCAAATACTGTTCCAGCAGCAACAAGGACACGGTTGGAGCCCCAGGTGATATCAGCAGAGTAGAGAATAGGTCTCAAATTCGATCCTAGTTCATGCAATTGGATAATATTTTCATTGCCCAGTTCGGTTTTGTAGGGGAGGAATGTAAGGGCAAAAACTACATTATGTGCAGTAATTAATAACCCCTGGATAACCCCTTTTATTTCGGAGCTGGTACTGGGAACGGTCGTATCCAAAATCCAATCTGGCGCACGACATTCACCGCTTCCTGGATATAGAGATACATTTTCTGTTTCCCTTGATCCTTGCAAATGTAACCTGACAATTCGAAGAGAATATCCTCCCCACATTAAAAAAGTAGAGGTATAATCGTCGCCATCCCTCCAGCACTCTTCAATCGCCTGGATTCCATGAACAGTATTTCGTTCAAACACTCGGAATCGATCGAGCAGGATGCCCTTGGATTGATCAAGTAGTTGAACAAATGGTCCACTCCCATTAAGTAGTAATCTTCTGCCGGGTATATTTACATGTTTAAGGGCCGTTATGGGGAGGCATGTGTCATGGTTCTGTGAATACTTTTAGTGCAAAGCACAAAATTAAAGAGAGGAGGGGTAGCTCGGAGATTCACCTTGATTGAGCATGACATCGATGCTAATTATGTATACAACAAGAAATCCCTATGGAAAGACACCTTATTCATACCAATAATTTATCCTATAACCAACCCTCTGACCCTCCAGCAAATTATCAATTTTTATGTTCAATTTTGGAGGGGAACAAGTTTTGAGTGCAAAATAAAGATTAGAGCCTCAGTTATCCACGTGATCACGCGCCTCCAAGATGACTAAGCTGGTGCCTTGACTAACAGGCTGAAGCGGCTGAACCTTCGATCATCTCGACTCATGTTCATTTCACCCACGGCGACTCTATCCATCTAGAGACAGGTACGAGAACAAGCTGTGATGTTGGAAAGCACTGTGCTGTCCATGTCGATACCGCCGCTGGCTATACGTCATGGGTGTGACTGGGCTTTGGACGGTCGTCAAGCCTTGCGCGCGGCCTATCAAGCTCGAAACCCTTAACAAGAGGAGGCTCGCCATCGATGCATCTATATGGATATACCAATTCCTCAAAGCTGTACGTGATAAAGAGGGCAATGCTCTCCGGAATGCACATATCGTTGGATTTTTCAGGCGAATCTGCAAACTACTCTATTTTGGCATTAAACCAGTCTTCGTTTTTGACGGTGGCGCACCGATACTCAAGCGGCAGACTATTGCAAACCGGAAGAGACGCAGAGAAGGAAGAAGAGAAGATGCTGCAAGAACTGCTAGCAAATTGTTGGCCATCCAAATTCAAAGGCAGGCTGAGGAGGAAGCAGCAAGAAGAAAAGCAAAATCTCAACATGAACCGCAAGAGGAACAGCTGCCAGACGAATTAGTCTATGCTGAGGAAACCCTAATGACTAAAGCAGAGAGGCAAAGGAATAGACAGTTTAGGAAAACTGATGCATATCATCTTCCCGAGTTGGAGATGTCTCTAGCAGAAATGGGCGCACCAAATGACCCCAGGATCATGTCGCACGAAGAACTGGAAGCTTACGCACAGCAATTTAAGTCTGGCGAAAATATTAACCTCTATGATTTTTCAAAAATTGACTTTGACGGGCCATTTTTCCTCAGCCTGCCTGCTAGCGATCGGTATAATATACTGAATGCCGCCAGGCTTCGAAGCAGGCTACGAATGGGGTATTCTAAAGATCAGCTAGATACCATGTTTCCGGACCGTATGGCTTTTTCCAGATTTCAAATAGAGCGAGTGGCTGAGCGTAATAACCTTACTCAACGTCTCATGAATATCAGTGGGATGAATGGCGATAATCTCGCTTACGGGAGCGGGTCTTCCCGGGTTGCTGGAGAGAGAGACAGGGAGTACGTACTAGTGAAAGACAGTGGAGTTGAGGGTGGATGGGCTCTTGGTGTTTTGGGTAATAAAGAAGGGTCTAGTATAAACAAGCCCATTGAAATAGATAAACAGGAGGAATGCCACTTGCCGGACGACGATGATGAGGGCGAAGAATTTGAGGACGTGCCTATTGAAGGCCTCAATCGCCTTCCAAAACTGCCAATATTTAAACATGGTGTATTCGACGAATCTATCGCACAACAGCATCGCACGCAGTTAGCGACGGGCGAGATGGAAGTCACCGAAGATAGTGTGGACGATGCCTTGTTTGTGGATGATGGGACAGAAGCAGAGGCTTCTAGAGTTGATGAACTTTTCGAGCACATAGAAGCTGAAGAAGCTAAAGATCTTTCCAGAGCAATTGACCTATCCCTGGAATATATACCCGAAGCCGACCATCCTATGATTGAAGAGTGGGCAGGAAGAGCTACAACCAGCGAGGCAGCCAATGCGAAAGATATCCCAAACCAGTCAGATAGTGATGATGATATGGAGTTCTTCTCTGCCTTAGCCAAATCTAGGGTTACAAAGCAATCAGTCAGTAACACTCAGCCTTCTCGCCAATTCTCTGGTCCGCTGCCATTTGAACCGCTGAGGATAATCAGGGGTCCGCAGGAACCTCGTAATGCGAATAAGGATCCAGAAGATACCGACGCCGGGGGCTTTGAGAATTCTGAACCCAAAGGAAAAGAGAAAGAAACTCAACCGCTTCCTCCTTGGTTTACGGGGCCATCTGAACAAAAGGAGTTCATACCAAGAGAGGAGTCTCAGGTTAAGACCTACCAGCAGTCATTACAAACCAACAATATTCTTCCTTGCTCAAATGCTATAGGTATAACAGACAGCGATGACGATAAGGGCACTGAGAAGGAAGTCATTAACCTAGCATCTCCCACGCCGAGTGGCAGTGTCCAGCTACCGACCTCCCCAGTGAAATTGCAGGATGAAAAGATCATGACCACTGACTACTCACTAAGCCCTGCCACTCACAATTTCCCTCATGTACGGGAAGATACCACATCGAAGTCAACGCCTGAGAAAGTCGAAGGGGTTTACCAACCTCAAGAGTTGTCTAAATCTAGTGAAGACACACCCAACACTACTTCTATACCACTGAATCCTGAGGCTAGGGATGAAGTCACGGCGCCTCTGCCTTCTGGTCCCTCAACTCCCAATGTGGGAGCTGAAGGCTCCGAGAACCAATTGGGAGTGTATCCTGACGGGGATGACGAGTATTCCGATCCCGAAGATGACGAACTGATGTATCAACTAGCTATGGAAGCTGAGGAACATGCCCGCTTTGCTTCAACATTGAATTCTAAAAGTCAAGCTGAAAATGCTTTTGACTATGAGCAAGAATTGAAGCAACTTCGTTCCCAACAGAAGAAGGATAGACGGGACGCTGATGAAGTATCTCAAATCATGGTTACAGAATGTCAGCAATTATTACGATTATTTGGACTTCCATATATTACGGCTCCAATGGAAGCTGAGGCGCAGTGTGCCGAACTAGTGACTTTGGGGCTAGTTGACGGTATTGTCACAGACGATAGCGATACATTTTTATTTGGAGGCACTCGGATCTACAAAAACATGTTCAACCAGTCGAAATATGTGGAGTGCTATCTTTCAAGCGACCTAGAAAAGGAATATACATTGGATAGGAAAAAGCTTATTAGCTTTTCTCACTTGCTAGGAAGTGATTATACGGAGGGGATTCCAGGCATAGGTCCTGTGACGGCGCTTGAAATACTCACAGAATTTTCAGACTTGGAAGAGTTTAGGGATTGGTGGTCACAAGTCCAGTTGGGATATAAAATCCCCGATGATCCCCATGAAGGGTTCCGCAAGAAGTTTAAGAAAAATGTTACGAAACTGTTTTTACCTCCAGGTTTCCCAAACAAGGCGGTTGAGAAGGCTTATCTGGAACCCGAGGTAGATTCCGATCCCTCTGGGTTTATATGGGGAGTTCCTGATTTGGATGCTGTGAGACAATTCCTAATGGCAACAGTCGGATGGTCACCGGAACGGACTGATGAAGTCCTTGTCCCCGTAATACGGGATGTGAATCGAAGAGAGCAGGAGGGTACCCAATCAAACATCACTGGGTTCTTCCAAGGCCCTCAGGGCGCAGGAGCCTTTGCCCCTCGACAACGAACTGCAGGCAAAAGTCGTATTGAAAAGGCTTTTGGAAGGTTGAGGAACCAAGCAGAAGCAAAACAAACGACTTTGGGTTCGTCCATCGACGAGGACACTGATTCACCGGAAAAATTTACAGGAGGTGATGATAATGCCTCTGCAGCATCAAGACGACGGATGAGAGCCACCGACACCTCCATCGATGTAGATGATGAAACTGCCAGCAAGCAGCCCCCACGCAAGGCTAGGAAAAAAGAAAAAGATACGAAAACATAATGTACTTGGATATGAATAACAGCGCCAGCGGCAATTTGTACAGCCACCCTTACTTATCAATTGACTTTCTGAGCAGCCCACGGATAATTCTCCGATGATCTGCACGAATGAGAAGGCCGCATAGCTGTTCTAGATTGAACTACCAAATGTAAATCCCCGTCTCCGTTTCAGATCATTCACAATGTTGGCAGACCAGGTGGAGACATGACGTAGAAAAGCGATGTGACGTTTGAGGGCTGCAACTTGGGTCTGGCGGAGGGACGGTGGACGAAAGTAAAACGGAAGTAATTACAAGCCACTCTCCTGCAAGGGACCCCCTAATAGTAACTTCTCTCCTTTGTATCCCTACCAAAATTGTCAAATCGAACAAAGCCGCTTGTGTGACAGCTTTGGAAGCGGCTGAAAGGAGGGATATGCTGAGTCATCAACGACGTCATCATCCTTCCGATATTTAATAACAAAACAAACGCCCAACTCTTCCCACCCAAGTTCAAGCACCCAACTTCGCCTCCAGACGTCTGCCGGTCCCTTGCAACAATACCACACTCGATTAACCGACTATACTGCCAATTGTTACCGCTTCAACGCTGCAACTGAGTCTGCAAAGTCACTATCTGTCACTTTCTGCACCTCTTGACACCAAAGTCCGTTTGATTCCATCAATTTCCTTCCGTTCCTTCCTACAAAACAGGCAAGAAGAAGGATAATTGGAGGAATCTACGGCGCTATAAAGTTGTCTACTTTCGACTGATTGACATTTTAATTCCTATTTCTTTCGTTACTGTTTGGATTCACATACGTGCTGCCGTTCAATATGCACCGTACCTATTCCTTGCGCCAGACTCGTGCGCCGACTGCTTCCCAAATTGAGAGCCCCCCGCCACCAATATCGTCGACCAAGACCAATAGGCTTTTTGGGAACACAAGCCTTGGTACGTTTTACCTGATTTATAGTGAAAAGCTTCACTTCGCTACATCCTCATATTTGCCTGGGATATACCAAGGGACTCTCGAGTAGTAGCGGGAAAATATACCAATACCGACATGGCTTATATATCACCCGGCTAACAATATACTCTTTTTTAGGCCATGCTTTCCGCAAAACAGCCGCCGGCAGTTTTGGCCCTGATCTCGCCAAGAAGCTTTCACAACTTGTGAAGATGGAGAAAAACGTTATGCGCAGTATGGAATTGGTCGGCAGAGAGCGAATGGATGTTGCAGTACGTCTCTTACTGGTGAATATTCAAATACGGAACATAAATTCTAACCTAGTTGGTAGCAACAATTATCTCTGTGGGGAGAAGGCTGTGACGACGATGTTTCCGATATCACTGATAAGCTTGGGGTGCTAATATACGAAATTGGCGAGCTTGAAGACCAATTTATCGATCGATACGACCAATATCGGGTGACAATCAAGAGTATTCGTAACATTGAAGCTTCTGTCCAACCCAGCAGAGACCGTGAGTTCATGATTATGTTGCTTTCCGTTACATGGCACCTAACTAACCCCACGCTAGGCAAACAAAAAATCACTGATCAGATTGCGCAGCTTAAATACAAGGATCCTAACTCACCGCGCCTTGTCGTTTTAGAGCAAGAGCTTGTTCGAGCTGAAGCGGAATCTCTTGTTGCTGAAGCACAACTTTCAAATATTACCCGCGAAAAAGTCAAGGCTGCCTTCAACTACCAGTTTGACGCACTGAGGGAACACTGTGAGAAATTAGCAATTATTGCAGGTTATGGAAAGCACCTTGTCGAACTGATTGACGACACACCCGTTACCCCCGGCGAAACACGGGCAGCCTATGACGGATATGATGCTAGCAAAGCTATAATTCAGGATTGTGAGGACGCATTGACAAATTGGGTCTCGTCCAGCGCGGCAGTTCACTCAAAGCTTTCCACACGATCTCGAACTTTATCCCAACGAAGGCGGAACAACATTTCAAAAGCTCGTGCTGATGGAGGAGGCATGGGCAGCCATGAACAGTCAATGCGTGGAGATCGTGACTCTTGGGTGCCAGCAGAACAACACCCCAATTATACCCCGTCACAAGCAGACGATGACGATATCTATGAAGAAGAAGATGTTGTCCAGAATGGTGAGACAGTGAGAGAGGAGGAGAGAGCACAAGTTGCTGCGTAAAGCAGCTTGTGTGATCCGATCTTGTCCCGCTTAACCTCCTCTTGCGTATACCCTAAAGATGTCTGTATAGCCTTGCTTCGAATCAACCGCCCATCAGGAACCAACCCAGTTACATGACCCCACGCCAACTTAATACCCATTGTTGTCCCTGATGTATAAAGAACACATTGCTCACTTGTGTATTATTGTCTCTCGTCTTATGTCTTTGAGCTACTGCTTTTGGAGTTGGCAGTGGGTAAAGTGAGTACCGAGTGGCTACATGGGTGGTGTAATTCCAATGGGGATCTACTACTTTTCTCCGCAGTTGCTAACTAGCCCAAGTACTCGATCCTCAAAAGATGTGCACTGTTGGCTGTTTTTATGTATGATTTTGCACCATTAGTACCCTTTAATGTTAACAATGTTATAATGTCATGTCTAAAGTAACTGCAAATGAGCCAGCGGTTTGGAAACTAAAAGTATTGTCATATGGAATATCCAGCCTCTTTGCTGTCAATTTGTATGCACGCCTTTTAGGTTGACCTGATTTCTCTATCTAAATGTCATTGAGTCACAACAACTGGCACCTAGTGTACTGGTATGAATTGTATATAAACTAACTTTCCATGTTCTTCAACGAAGTATTCGAATCAACAAGCCAATAATACAATAATATATCCTCTCACGCGCGTGTACTCTTCTTTCCCTCACTACAACTCGTCGTCTATTGAAGTCTCGCCCCGCGTGCCACGAAGATACAATTCCTTTCGTATCTTCTCTTTCCAGTTCTTAGGGCCGGTATGAAGCGACTTTGCGGTCTGCCCAAGCTTCCCCGTTAATTAACCCAAACGCCACATTAGGCGATGCATCATATATATACCCGTGGCATGCTCCGTGTAGAAGTCGAGCACTTTGTATCTTGATTGCGGTCGTGCAGTGTAAGATAAGCAGTAAAATGCGTTATGCCGGTAGTCCTTTGATTAAATAATATAACTTAGTAGTAAATGGGAAGATACAAATAACCTATATAGATCCCTATGCTCATTCCAAAATCCAACAGACCTACACCATTTACAGATCAAGTCATTAATCATTTGGACGGAGGTTCCTCTCGCCATATAACCATCAGATCTGACTCTGAGTACATGGTCAACTCTTCTCAACGGCTTTCACTGTGGCTCTTAACAGACCACTGCCAAAAGTCTGGTTGGGCTTTTCCATCAATTTAGTCAAGAGATCATTCATACGCAAATCGCGCGTTTCGGAATCATTGGAGGTTTCAAATCCGTATACCGTGCTTGCAGTGGCATCAAAATCTATCCCAACACCAATATTTGGACCGTCAGCATATTTTTCAAGAGCCTTTGGCTTTGCAGTGAAGTCAATATCAACTCTTGCTCGTTCTCCTTGTTTCTTCTTGGGTTTATTGACTTCCTCCGGTGAAATTTTGTCTTTTATGTTGCCTAAAAGAGTGCAGCGAATTTTCAACAGCGTGGGTTCAGATCGCTTGGCCCCTATTGATTTGATGTTAACAATTCCGCAATATCCTAGCATTCTAATTTCTTCTTGCAAGGACTTTGCAGTCTCCCAACATCTCGCAATGCCACTCAGCAATTGTTTCAACGAAACGGGGGATAGCAAAGCATAGGAAACCTGCATGCGTATAGCATTGAGGATTAAAGAAGCTCCTGGACTAGGATTTACAGCGGCAGATTGCAGCCCATTTCCCCTGGGAGCATATGTTAAGGTCAAGGGCAAGGTATCGTGCTGAGAGGCCTGTCGCTCGTCCTTGGTTAAATTTTGCGAAAGGGTGTGAATGTGGCTTGGATTGCAGTCGAGTTGAAGCTCCCCTCTATACCGCATCGAGAGAGTAATGCCCTTCACAGCATCCATGCTTGGTTTTGCAGAAATGATAGCCCAACCAGTCTGTTTCTCTAGAGAGTTAACAGAATCTGTGCAGGTCTAGTCAGCCTATCAATTCTAGAGGGCAAATATTGGGCCAAAGGTATGGAAATCAGCTTACCCTGTAGCACTCGGACCTCTTTCTCATCCCAACCACGGCATTCCTCTTTGATACTCTCAGCTTCGCGAATCTCTTGCAACAGTTCTTCTCTTCGCGCTTGGGCTTTCTCCAGTGAGACACTCTTCGCCTCAAGCCTACCCCGTGCCTGAGTGTATTTATCTTTGTAGCCCGAGAGTTCGGTTTCAACCGCTAGAAGTTTCTCTCTGGCATCCCGCAGTTCTTCTTGATCGCAGTTTTCGATTTCATCTATTACTTTCTGGAGATTTTGGGAATCAATCTCTAGCTTGCCATGCCTCTCAATTAAGCCGGGAACCACATTCGCCAGGATATTTTCCTTCTTCGAGAGAATCTCATCGTCCTGTTTCATTTCGTCGACATGCCGATCTAGACCTTGCTTTAAGCCTTCCAGTAGTTTCATTCGCCATTCATACCACATTTCTTTACTTAATAGCCGCGCGTGGGTTTTGACATTCCGGAATTGATTATCCATCAATAGCCGAATATCCGGCGTGGCTGTGATATACTCCTGGAACAATGGGGGATTTTCAGAGTATGTCTCTGCTTCTATAGATCGGATGATGCGCCGGCCTTCAGAAATATATGATTTCAACTCTCGACATGACTGCGAATTTCGTTAGTGGTTAGACATAATTTCTTCTTCTAAACTCGAAGACCCCAAATGGTGAGCTTACATGTTGGTATAATTCAAGCATTGGTAAAGTGCAGAATCCAGCAGCGACCCGGTCCTCGAGGCCAAACTCCTTTGCTCCCTGCAGGCTCTCTGTGCCGCATTTTTCAGGGCTTCCAGGAGCAATGGTATGTCTTCGTTTCGTTGTTGTCAACTCCATGAAGTGTATATTGGTCATTTCAAGAAAGTCGGAAAGCTTTATTGGTTCAACGGGGGTGCTAATACCTCCAGGCAAAATGTTATTCCCTTCTTTAGCCTCCTGTAGGGAAGCTTGGCCGGTTGGAGTATGCACCACAAGGTCTTTGGGGGAAGCCCTATGTTTCCCAGAAAAAATATTTTTATCGATAGATGGCGACACACTCCTGTCATAATGAAGAGTTAATTGGCTAGGTCGACCAGCTGTATTGGCCTTTGAAGCCGGGGCGGGTAGCTTAATATTTTTGACCGGACTGGCTTCTCTTCCTCGAAGGCGTTTTTGTGGTGTCAGATCTTCATCTGCATCATCCATATCAAGCTCAGGGGGTCGTTTCCCAAGGAGACCTCGAGCTGCACCCACATGAAGGCTCTTGCGCCCTTTGAGCTTGTTTTTCTTCGGGGTAAGGCTTGAAATCAGTTCACTTAAATTAAGAGTAGCCTCCTTTCCAGATTCTTGACTAGTCCTGGGAAAATTATCCTCTTCATTTACCTTTTCGTACTCTTGCCCAGTTTTTAACGTATCATCAAACTTGACGCCTCGGTTGGGGGTTGGCTTCAAAACAAACTCTTGGGCATCTTCCCCAATAGAGCGTCGTCTGTCTAATATTTCAGCAATTCGTGGTGAACCCCGTGCCTCACTTCTATCGTGGGAAGCATGGTTTAATGCTTTCAACACAAAAGTTGGTGTTGACTGCCCTGTCAGCGAATTTCTCTGGAATAAAGCAGGTATAGCTTTGACAGGGGGCTGATTTGTTTGAGAAATATGTCGCTTTTGAGGCGATACACTTCTTGACTTGGGTTTAATAGGGCTTCCTTCAGGGGTGGCAGGCGTTAGTTGCCTGACTGTGTGGGGTGACTGTTGTTTCGAGAGAGTTGAAAGGCCTTTGCCTGGAGATGACTGCGGAGGCACTGATCTTCTGGGAGAGCTAGATGGTTGTCGAGATGTACTGTTCAGCCTGGGTATCGCACGCAATGGACTCCCACCTTCTGATGTGACCAGATCTGCGTGTGGCGGCAACGGGGCTCTGGCAGGAGATGCAGGTATATTTTCTTGAAACGGGGAGCTTGGGGGGGGCTCTTCATGCTCGTCAAATATTCTGTTCTTGTCCTTTGGGTTGCTGGCCTGAAAGGGTGCAAGAATTTTGCCCACAGCGTTTGTCATATCCATCCCCATAGTCCCGTCATCGGATGGTTCCGTTCGCTCTTCAATTGGGGGCAATATTCCACCAACCGCACCGGTCATCTCCATAGCGTCCTCTCCTAGATCAGGGTACGCTATATCCCCTTCATCACCGTACTTTGAGTCTTCTTGGGATTCGTAATCAGTTTTCCTGTCGAAATTTTGTTTGTTAAGGACTCCGCCCAGGACGTTGGTAAACTCCATGGTCATTTCCTCATCCGTATCGATGTTGCTCTCTGTATCAGGTCTCTTAGGGGAGGCACTTTTGATACCGCCGATGACGTTTGTAAACTCCATTGTCTGGTCTCCAAGATTTGTTACGGCGGACGTTCGACGAGAGGCTTGTTGATAGCCATAGTTTTGGTAATTCAGATATGGACGGGACTCTTCACTGCTGCCGCTCGTTATATTGCTTTTCCTCCGAAGTATACCACCAACCGGTTTCGTAATGTCCATGCTCATATCCCCATCATCCTCATTAACTTGAGCTGCCCTCATAGAATTTGAGGCAGTCATTTTTGTAGAACCAACGTTCTCCTGGTCGAAGCGAGAGGTAAGATCTTCAGCATCGAATTTTGCGCTCGATCCTTTCTTTACCCAGGGTTGAAAGGCACCGACAATTTCATGACTGGTGAACTCCATGGATAAATCTCCATTTTCGTCAAACTCAATACCTCTGGTCCCAGCCGCCAAAGCGGCTTTCTTCAACGATCGATCCAAACTACTAGAACTGGGGGATGAGTCATTGGACTCAGACGAAAGAGGCTGTTCCGTAACGTTTTCCATGCTCATACTTGTGCTCTCATCTTCAGGCCCTGAGCTTAGCGAGTCACTCCCCATCTCCATATTTCCTTGGGGAAAACCAGTATCATTCTCAGCAGCGGAACCACCGCTGAAGGGACTCGAGGAAAATGCTTCATCGGCTAGTTCTTCCAGATGAGCTGCTGATTGAGGCGGATTGACGTCCACAAATTCATATTTTCCAGGTGAGGATGGTGGTTCAGAATCATCTGACCCCTGATTTCTATGACCAACCATCAAAGAGGAATTCCTGCGAGTTGTATTAACACCAGTGGAAGCGGTCGAATCTTCCATTAGCTCGACAACATTCCAAGTATGTAGCGTTGCCTCAGGTGCAAAGGAAACTCGGCGATTCGCTAGAATAGAAAATTAGAACTATCATCAACAATGGATTCAAGGATAAGTTGTTACCCATAGATTTTCTTCGTGCAGCTCGCTGTTCTAAGATTGCCTTCTTCTTCTCCCGCTCCCGCTCAATTCGTTCTTTCTCCTCCCTATCTCTCTGTGCGGCCATGTCTTTGGCTCTAGACGGTGGTATCGGGTTGAAATTATCGAACGGGTTGATCAAATTGTCGGTGCCAACAACTGGCGCAGCGGGGGTCGAAAGGTCAATAAGATCATCATTCCCAGATGATTTATAATTATTCTCAAAACCGTTACGATGTGGTGTTTTCCTGCGTGTTTCGGCAAAGCTTGGAATGTGGCTTATTGGCGACACGGGAATCGTCGGCTTCAGTATCGACTTCAATTGAACAGCGGCGGTTGACTATTGAAGGAAAGTTAACCCTAGCCCAAAGCCGGACACATAAGCACACAAAACCGCGCACCTTTCTTCTATCATTGCCGCCATTTTTCAAAAGATCCAACCCTCCAGGACCCAGACTCTTGCTGCGAGACCGCTTATCATTCCCCGATGCCCTAGAAGGCATATTGCTCTGCTTCTGCGCAGCACTGAAGTCCGTAGTCACATTCTCTTTGTCAATATCGATGCCGCTGCCTCTATGGGGTATCTGCGCTAGTGAGCGTCGAGCTCTCACACGAGCAACGTTGCTCGGATCGCGGGTATAGGATGACATTGCAGCTCATATATCGGTAAGCAGGGCAAAATAAAAGACGACAAAACCAAAAACGGCGATTCCAAGGATAATAAGCCAGCTTCCAGCGCCGTGCAATGACTTCACAGTCCTTCTCCCCCAAACCGCATCCTGTGCCTCCAAGTCGAGATGTCTGTAGATGCTGTCGCCCTCTCGAAAACGAGCTTGAAGTCGCGTTAAAGATATCATATTACCGTATCTGGACTAGCGCTGTAAACAAAGCAAAAGCCCTAAGCCAAGACACACTATACTATATTAGGAATGGAGCCCTACTTTCTCTCCCACATTGGAAATTGGCGAGAAAAAACATCGAAAGTCAAAGCCCGAAGGAAGATTCGACACTTTCTCGCACCTTTCGACGAACTTCGCGGACTCACGACGACGACCCTTCCGACCTTTCCAACCATAGCCCATTTACCCGCGCGAGCAGGAGTTGGAATACCGCAACCATGGCGACCGAGTTGACCGTCCAGTCGGAGCGTGCCTTTATGAAGCAGCCGCACATCTTCACCAACTCCAAAGTAAAGTCCAAGAGCAAGTCTGTCGGAAAGGGTGGACGAAGATGGTACAAGGACGTTGGTCTGGGCTTCAGAACACCGAAGACCGCCATTGAGGGAAACTACATTGGTATGCACGCAGCAAAGGATTCAGATCTGGGACAATCGCGGTTTTTCTTGCAAGAGGTTTAGAGCTAGGCACAGGACGGAGGACCCAAGAAAAGAGAATGGGAAATGAGAATCTGAAGCACCTATGCTTGTTCATGAAAGTCCTTATTACTACAATGCGGACTGGCTGAGATTAGGAATACTCTGAAGCCCCCGTTCTGTGCCAATCTCGGGAACATGCCTACAAGGATTACAATGAAAAATGTCCTTCGACTAGAGGATTGGAAGTTGATTCTAACGAGTTAATCTTTATAGACAAGAAGTGCCCCTTCACTGGTCAGGTCTCCATCCGTGGCCGTATCTTGACCGGTACTGTTGTTTCGACCAAGATGCACCGTACCCTTGTCATCCGACGAGAATACCTCCACTATATTCCCAAGTACTCCCGTTACGAGAAGCGACACAAGAACCTCGCTGCCCATGTTTCTCCTGCCTTCCGTGTTGAAGAAGGTGATCAGGTCACCGTTGGCCAGTGCCGACCACTGAGCAAGACTGTACGTATTTCCCGATAGGACTGAGGATGTAATAGATCCCGAAAAGGTATTAATAACGATGATCCAGGTCCGATTCAACGTTCTCCGCGTTCTACCACGCACCGGCAAGGCCGTCAAGGCATTCCAGAAATTCTAAATCAGGGCATAATGGCGTGAATGGAAGGTTGTTTTGTCTCTACGTGCGCTGATGGACCCTTACTGCATGACATGATGGGATATATGGTGCCTTAGAAATCGTCAGGAGAAATCGAGATCAGTGGACTGGACAGGACAAGTGAGACAAAAAAAATATGATACTCCAATTAAAACTTCAAGCCCTTGTTCTCCGTTCGATTTCTCTTGTGTACACTTTGACTTTGAAAAAAGAACTCCTTATCTAGGGCAGCGTTTTAGCATGTCTTTCAAGGGGCTAGGTTTTAACTGGAGTTTGTCTAGCTTCCTGCGAAATGAAAATAGGTTTCATTTCCCTCGATAGTTATCATCACAGTATCCGAATGAAACCATTCAATGTTCACACAAGTCTTTGACATAAATCTTAGCACAGGTCCATCAAGTCTCCCTAACAACAGAAATCAACCACCGCTACCATTTCAACATTGTTGCAATACTTGCACGTTTCATGGCGAATGGATCAGCTGCTCCACTGGCCAAATCAACACCATCCCCTGCATCATATTGTGCTTCGTCTTCACAATCAACTTCATCTTCACGGTCAGATTCAAGTTCTTCGTAGTATTGACCAGTTGCATCCTCCTCTTGCTCACTTTCAGTATCTTCTGCATCAGGTTGTGGGAGTTTCAAGCTGTAAGCGCTTATAAAACCTCGTTGAACGCCTTGCAGGTACGCCGCTCGTTTGTCTCCCGGAGATCTCCATGACCACTTCGTAGCAAATAACATGGCTAAAGTAGATATATGGGACTGTGGAACATTGAGTAACTTTAAAAACTGACCCATGCACCTCCCAGAGTGCACATCTGACATGACATTTTTGGACCCAAGTTTTCTAGTAAGGGGAGCTCTGTTGAATTTCGCTTTTTTGATCAAATGAAGCTGCAATAACTTCCCAATGCTAGGGTATTCAGTGGAAATGGAAAACAAGGTATCCGTAGAGAAGGTCGTGATGATAGCCTCGGAAGGTATTATTCCCCAAACTAGCCATTCACCTTGCCCGAAATACCGGCTTTTCCCATCACTGCCATACATGATGGGTTCGTGCCTAAGAAAGGGGAAAACAGAGAACAAGTGAGATTGATTCATCTTAGATGTGTCTAAGATGGAAATATTTGCCTTTCCGGCTCTAAGAGCGCGATGGAATACCCCAAGGGGACTAGTAGACAAGGAGATAAAAGCTGACGAGACATTGATTCTGGTAAGATGCATCCGAACCAGCGTAGATACTATTCGGGGATGAATCGTAGAATGATCGGGTATCGGTGCAGTTGTATCTTGATCCCACATGCCTGCGATAAATTTGTTGGCCGAATTCATGCCACCACTGTTTTCGTCCCAAAACCGAAAGAGCAGCGGAGGGGGAGTTATATCTGGCCGGACACTTTGAAGAGGGCTTGGTAGTAATGGTGATGGTGATGATGACGATGTTGAATTGTAATTGATGGACTGATTAGGGCTCTGTGCTGGTGTCAACGCCTCGGTAGATAAATGCTCTCTAGCTAGTGGAGGTGGCACTGTTGAGTTAGATTCCGGCGTCGGCGGTAGCTGGGAACGGACTGGAGATATTATTTGAACTGGTGATTCTGGTGGAGTTTGCTGAATTCGTGTCCGAGTTGGTGTAGTGGATAAGGAGGATATGCGTTCTAAACGAGCTTCTTTCCCCATTGCAAGAAGATGCGGGATATCGACACCTCGTTGAGCAAAGAGGCGGACCTTTCTATGAGCTGTACACTCAATCATCTCCACGAATAAACTAAGACCGGCCCATTGGGTTAAAGGAGTGCTGTTGACACAGATCCAGATAGGGTCCTTCCAGTGTTTTAGATGATTCCACTGGCTTCGTAACGGCTGGGTTCGAGTACCATCATGAAACCCGCATGCTTTAAGATTGTTTTCAAACGCAATATAAAAGACTTCTGTAAACTTCTCCCAATCGAGTGTGTAGCAGCGGAGCATAACGCATAGAAACGTCTTCATCATGTTATTCCACTTGATCTTTGCTGACATCCTCGAATCAATCTGCGTGTGCTTGAACCTTCGGGAGCGCATGATGTACCGTTAACGCCGTAAGATTGAGTAACTGTATGGCTGCGATGGTGGAACGGGTTTCAGAACAAGAGGCGGGACGGTGCAGTGTGATAGGAACAGACGAGAGAAGAGATGAGCGTATTTCGTGTTAGTTGAACACACGAAACCGACGCGCTGAGAAGTGAGAAGACAGGACATGACGAGAGCAGGACAGGTCTGTTGTCGATGCATTCTGTCTTCGCTGCTATCTCTCACTTCTCACTATCCACTGTATCTGGGGATGTGGCTGTGGGTATTTGATATCGGATATTTGGCAAGGAGGATCAGAAGGTGAGTGTGAAGAAGAGAAGGAAGATAGAGAACGTAAGAAAAATATAAATCGGAAAGGAGAGGAAAGGAGAAGCGCTTGAGGGTATATGGCTTCCCTGTTCTAGGGAGGATATACAGTGTCGCAGCTGAAAAGATGCCCGTCGCTATGGAGATGAACGCCTTCTAATCTCGCCCAGTTAATAAGCTAAATCCTACCCTAACTATCAAACGCTAGGCCAGACGGTGCCTTGGTTCCCGACCCGAAGAACTTATAACAGAGAAAATGAGGTTCAAAAGGAGGGGGAGAATCCGAAAACTAACAATCTGGAGAAATAGCCAGAGGCTTAGACAGCCATCAACTCGGTTACTCCAGAAGACGCATGGGGGCATGTGCTTGAGATACTTAGGCCGACCAACCTTGTGATCCTTGATAGGCCATAACATCGTAGGGATATGCTGAATGGCTGTCTCGCGGTAGTTGGCTCTTTTCAGCTGAATATTGGACGCTCGCCGAATTCGAATAGTTACGGGTACAGCCTGGAGGTATCCGGGCCGAACCCTAACTTACTAGATATATAATATCACATCACGACGTCAAAGATAGTGGAAGTTGAACTCTCGAAAAAGTAAAAGGTAAAGAGAATGTACGACCCCTGCTACTGAATGACCAGCTAACGCTGTGTCTAGACTATTAGCTGTTACTCCGGGTATTTTTCACCCGGCTTTGCGAGTTGTTGTTTAAATTTGGTGTGAAACTCGGGCACAGTCTAGGAGGCCCGTAAGTTTACCCCGGTGTCCCGTGAGGACTAGGCAATGAAGCAGTAGCCGATGTGGGCTTTAATCCTGACTGACTCTTACATGGTGGGAACGTGGCTTAATTGCTTCTGGATCTACTACACATTCTAATGAAGTCGTATTTGGTGATGTGACTGGCGACGGACGAGCAAATTACCTATAGCCCGACCCCGAAACGTCAGCAGTGAAAGCGTGGGTTAATGCCTGCTGATTTTTGGGCCCTGGTTAACGTCCAGATCTCACTATCATACTGCTACTGCTGCCTCTTAACTGCATCCAACTAATTACCACACATGCTCATATAGTATATATATCCCTGATATATACTCCGTATATATATATATATCATCGCTTGTAATAGTATTATTGTAACATGCAAGGCACTTGGCTATTTCCCAAATTTCACAGAGCCACAGTTTTGACAAAGCAGCCATATTCTCATACTGAAGTTGGGGAGGAATCCGGATATTCGTTCGACTCTTAGAGGTATCTCGGCATCGCGAGTAAGGTATACCCTCCACACCGTCTAGATCTCGGCATCGCAAGCCATCGCCAGCGCAGCGCCAACGCAGGCGCAGTCGAAGGACGCGCTGGAGAGTTGCAGGAAGTTAGAAAAGAGTGCGAGCCGCTTTTCCTGTTTGGGGTAAAAACCTTGAATGGGGAAGGAGCAAAGCTGAGAAAAAGTGGAGCAGTTCCCGCTCAGCCATGGCACTAGTCCTGAAGAGGCTAGCGGCGCCACGAGGAGCCAGGAATAGAAACCAAGTCCAAAAGCGGACTAGCCTTGGCCTCGTGTATTTGTCATTCCTTTGGTATTAAATACGCAACATCCCTGCAATTACAGCGTGCAGCTGCTGACGCATCCCGTATTCCAAATACAGCCCGCGCTTTGACTTACCTAATCAGCCGGTCGTTGCCCTGCCACAGACCCACCAGCGACTGCTTTGCGCTCACTTTGGCTCAGCCATGCGGTGCGCGTCAGCTTGAGATATATTAAGGGCCTGCGATCCTGCGCTAACAAAAAACCGTCAACAACAAACAAACGGCGAAGTCATTTTTTTTCCTTTCAAATATATATTCGTACTTGACGTCTTTGCACTCAGTTTCTTCTCTATCATCGCCTCACTTCGCTGTTCGAGCTACTCTCTCCGTCACATAGCCGCATTTATCTTAAACCAACACTTTCAGGCAACTGCTCGGGTATCAACGAGGAAAAATGGGCAAGGGTGGTCGATTTGCGTGCATTTTTCTGCCGTACATTCTATCAATTGGCACACTTGTATGCCTTGCTCTAGTCGGCCTAGGATGTTACAACACCACCACTCTCACCGATGTTTACTTTGCAAAGGTAAGCTTGTTGTATCCTTGTTGCTGCTTTGTCTGTTTTCCTTCGGGCAGCTCTGACTCATTCCGTACAGGTTAACATGAAAGACATCAATACATCCCCGTCCGGGCTAAATAGTCAACTACAACCGCTCGCACATGGCCTCGAACAGGCCAAAGCCAAGGGCGATATCCACGACTTCTATATCGTTGGCATATGGAACTACTGCTACGGAGACAGCAAGGACGGAAGTGACAAGGTCACCTTTTGCTCCCCTCGCCGATCGAGATTCTGGTTTAACCCTGCCGAAGTCTGGGGTGTCGATGATACTATCGAACAGCTCTACCCATCATCCCTGCAAAAGGGCCTGAATACCTATCAGAAGGTTGCTGGATGGATATATGTTGCTTACGCTGTTGCCATCTCTGCCTCTGCCATTCAGCTTCTAGTTGGAATCTCTGCTATCTTCAGCAGATGGGGTAGCTTTTTCACTACTCTCGTTGCAGGCGTAAGTTTTACCACCTAAATAAACCCAGTATGACATAACCTAGGTCAAAAGAGCTAACCATTTTCCACCAGGTTGCCACTGTATTTACCATCGGTGGTGCAGCCACTGCCTCCGTCCTCTACGGTACCCTTGTCGGAGCCATTAAAGCAGGTCTCAAGCCGTTTGATATCAAGGCCGACGTTGGAACTCGCATGCTCGCCATCTACTGGCTTGGCGGCCTCTTAACCCTTGCCGGAGGGTTCTTCTGGCTCCTTAGTGTCTGCTGCTGCTCTGGCCGCTCTCCATACGGCCACCGTGATGATCGACGTGGTATTACTGCCGAAAAGACTCCTTACACCTACGAGCGTGTTGCTAGCCCATACGGTGTTCACCCAGGATCTGCCGTCCCAATGCATAACATGCCTCCTCACCATACCCAGGACACTGCCTACGAACCCTTCAGACACGATCACCGCGTATAGGTTCTTTTCATCTTTTCATATACCCAAGTTTTCGTTTTCCTTTCTTTAATACGGCTCAAGAGAAAGGCAGAGAAAGTAATGACCCATTCATGACCACTGGTGAACTTTGGCATCGCTATCTGAGTTTGATAGAGTCTCTACATCTGTGTTCCTCCTTTTTTTCAAAGTATCTGGTACTCATTTCCATGGTGCGGGGATGGCGTTGGCCTGGCCTGGCCTTGACCTTTTTATTTCCTTGTTTCTTCTTGTATCTACAATACCGACATATGGAGTACATATTCTATGACACTCTCTTTGTACAGAAATTACAGCCATTTCAATGATATGATAACGATTTTATTATAGACCCGATGATAGTAAAGCTGGACCAATAGAGCTGTGAGACTATGTTCTACCTAAGACAGCCCCATCTATACACACCCTATACTGACCACGTGTCTTAAATACGAAGATCTGACTCAGTTCGATGCTAACTCGGAACTCGTAGAATAAGATGCCTTACCCAAGTAAGATTGGTTTCTGTAATAAAACTCAAGTTTGGCTACAGGCCCCAGGATTCCAGTGGTTGATATACAGAGCCTGGTGAATTAGACTCTATCTGAAGACTTGTTTTAGTAGTAATATAAATGTGCATGAATTACAGTGAAGGGACCAATAAAGCTCGTGTGTGCTTGATTAATATAGCCATGAAATGTTTAATGGTACTATACAGGGTAAGCTGGTGATTACCCGGGGGGAAGTAGAAAGCGTGGAGGCGAAATCGAAGAGTAGAAAATCGTGCCTGCGTGGAGCAGGTATTTCCAGGCAGCAATCAAACATCCCACTCAGTGTTTCCCCGGATATGTGATGTGCCGGGCGTTCTTGTGATCGTCATGAAGGGTGAGGCTCCCCCATCGTTGAGGCTATTAATTCATAACATCTCCTCTAGGCCAAAAAGAGCATGACAGAGACGAGAGGCAGCGTTCATATTCCACACAAGAAAGATTGAGAAATATTATAGTGAAACAGTAGACCAAAGGAAAGCAATCAAGCCCGCACGCTAAAGAGGAAGGAGGGAAAGAGGCAATGTGACGGAGGAGAGACTGGGTGGACGGTGGAAAAGAGATGTTCTCGGCTGTTCACCTCTTGCGCTCGAAATATCCGCTCGATCCCAGCACCGCGATGCTCTGGTCCATCACCCATTCACCAACACCGAGATAGCCGTCGAGCCATCGTTTAACTTCTTTGCTCTCTGTGATTTTGTCAGAGTTCAGGCTGGGGCTAACGTCATATTTGGCCGTTCGTCCACGGCCCATGCGATGCTCGTCCGACTCAATTCACCACACCGCGTTTTCTCCCTTCATGAATCAATCCAGGTACGACGGGCAAGGTTGGAGGGAGTCGGACAGTGAGCACATGGGGCGGACGGGCGGGAGGACACAAGAGTTAGCTAGGGTCGCTTCAACTTGGGGAGGTCGTATGTAGATGTAGTGATAATTATATCGTGTGGCTGGGGATACTATAGCTGGGGCAGGGAGTAGTTACGTTAATCCTGTCGACCGTTTGATTCCTGCTAGAAAGGCAGAGACTGGGATGAAATTAGTACGTCATCCTTGGTACACAGAGGAGAGATCATGGCAAGTACGTACATAGTACAGCGTCGAAAGCATAGTGGGTGAGACGTCCGAACTATTGATCAACCGTGTTAGCTAGCTTCAGAGAGCGCCAGGAGAAGAGGAACATGCCACCATCTTGTACGGAGTAGAGCTGGAGAGATATGCACTGAGCAGAGGTGAAGAGTAGAAGAGCAGAGAAGAGTGTCAAGCTGTATAATATTCTTGCCCCGTTGAGCCGGCGTTGTCTATGGCGACCGAGAGCGAGAGACGCAAGGCCGTTTCCCTTCTTGGCCAGCTGATAATCGATAGGGTAGGTCACATGACCAATGACTAATATATTATGTCATCCTTATTATATAATCATTGATAATTGGGTTGCACCCCTTTTGGGACTAGCGCCATCTTGTTATCTCCGGGTCCACTTTTGCGGAAGTAAGATGATCCGGAAGCCTGATAAGAGATTGACCAATCAGAGAGCTCGGGCGGGTCGGCTCATTGTTTGAGCCCCGCCAAGTCCGAGCGTCTTTTTTGATATGGAGAGAAAGAAAAAAAAAGGACGACGAACTCAGGGCAAAGAGACGGCGATTGGAGAGTAAGAATGCATGGGCGGTTGATGTTGATGATGGCTGCGATGGTCGGGGTTAAGGTGGAAGAAGTGGCAGGGTGAGACGGGCGCTGCACAGATATAACTAAACCGGCAGAGGACCTGAGACGAGTGACGTAGCTGGGGAGCAGCCTGTGTGGTTTTTCTTGTACGCAAGTGGGCTCCAGTTACTCTAATGCAGGGAGCGCCCCTGTGCATTCTGAGGTGTCCAGGACCCTCCAGAGCAGCGATCTTAGCACCAGCAGCGCATCCTCCACGGTGAGCAGCAGCTGAAACCACGGGCGAGGATGACCAGAGCGACGTCTGCAGAGTAGCATCGAGCATCCAAAACCACACAAAACTAGATTAATTCTCACTAACAAGTAAGAGCAGCCAAAAAGAAAATAAGAGGCTTCGCTGCCGGCAAGTAGTTGTGTGCCTAAAGTAAGTCCCGCTAAAAAGTCACTCAACGCCCAACAAAAAAGCAACCAACTCGACTCACGCATTAAAACACGACTTCAAGCGTCGTCGTCTCTCCGAGCTGCGTCTGTCCTGTCGCATCTCCAGCTCCCTGCACTGCTGCTCTCTTGGACTGCGCCACTGCCAGCGATCTGTATAAAACCAGCCCAGCTAGCCCTCCCCTTCGCCATCGTGTTTTACCGCCTCACACCGACACCACCCGGCACACCTCGCAACTTCGTCTCTGCCGCCGCAACCACCAGCAACAACCAACCAGCCATGGCGAACGCGTTAGACCATCTCTCCAACAGGATGAAGCTGGAGTGGCATTCTCAGCTGGATACGGAGTACAAGCCGACCAATAACTACCGCCGCACCTCCATTATCTGCACTATTGGTGAGTGACACAACTGGGCAAGGGCACAGAGCTAGAGAGAGCTATGTATCAAGGGACTAACATCTCTATTCAATTGCAGGTCCAAAGACAAATTCAGTTGAGAAGATTAATATGCTTCGTGAAGGTCTGCATTCTCTTTCTCTAGGGCTGTAGATAGATATTGTTCTCCTAATAGCTCGCTGCCTATAGCTGGTCTCAATGTTGTCCGCATGAACTTCTCCCATGGAACTCACGAGGTAGGAACTTTGTTTCATTATCATCTTCAACTGGTTGTTCTTTCAGCTAACCTTCCTTTGACCTGTCTGTGTAGTACCACAAATCTGTCATTGATAACGCCAGAGAAGCTGAACGCTTCCAAGCCGGCCGTCCACTCGCAATTGCCCTTGATACCGTACGTTAGCTGAACCACACGCACACACTCACACCCAACACATGGAATTAGACCTGCTACTTGCAGCAAGCAACATGCCTTGGGAAACATGGATTTGGAGCTGACATCCCCGTAGAAAGGACCTGAGATTCGTACTGGCAACACTCCCGGTGACAAGGATATTCCAATCAAGGAGGGAACGGAATTGAACATTACAACCGACGATCAATATGCCACCTGCAGTGATGACAAGAACATGTTTGTTTCCCCGGCATCTAGTTGCTTTTATTTTGCTTCCCAAGGTTAACTGCGGATGCCCAGGTACGTCGACTACAAGAACATTACCAAAGTCATCTCCAAGGGTAGGCTGGTATACGTAGACGACGGTGTCCTCTCCTTCGAAGTTCTCGATATCGTCGACGACAAGACCCTGCGCGTCAAGTGTCTGAACAATGGCAACATCTCATCCAAAAAGGGTGTCAACCTTCCTGGAACAGACGTTGATCTCCCTGCCCTCTCTGAAAAAGACAAGCAGGATCTCAAGTTCGGTGTCGAAAACGGCGTAGACATGATCTTCGCCTCCTTCATCCGTCACGGAAGTGACATCAGGGACATCCGGGCTGTCCTGGGTGAGGCCGGAAAGGAGATCCAGATCATCGCCAAGATCGAAAACCAACAAGGAATGAACAACTTTGACGAGATTCTGCAAGAGACTGACGGCGTCATGGTTGCTCGTGGTGATCTCGGGATTGAAATACCCGCCGCAAAGGTCTTTATCGCCCAAAAGATGATGATTGCCAAGTGCAATATCAAGGGCAAGCCAGTCATTTGCGCCACTCAGATGCTTGAGTCCATGACCTATAACCCACGTCCAACCCGTGCGGAGGTATCTGATGTCGCCAATGCCGTGCTTGATGGCGCAGACTGCGTCATGTTGTCCGGTGAGACTGCCAAGGGCAACTATCCCAAGGAAGCCGTAGTGATGATGCACGAGACCTGTCTTCTCGCCGAAGTTGCGATCCCATACGTCAGCGTGTTCGACGAGCTGCGCAACCTTGCCCCTAGACCAGCGGATACTCTGGAATCTATCGCCATGGCTGCTGTTTCCGCCAGTTTGGAACTAAACGCCAGTGCCATCTTGGTCCTCACCACTTCGTAAGTAATTGGAACACCCCTTGTTCTGCTATAAAGGGTATAAGCTGACATAAAGCGTCCTGTCGTGTAGCGGAAACACTGCTCGTCTGCTATCCAAGTACCGTCCAGTCTGCCCAATCATCATGGTCACTCGCAACCCAAGAGCCGCACGAGTAAGTTACCTATTAGTTAGCATTAAACGTCAACGTGTACTCACTAACCATTCTGCACACACAGTACTCTCATCTATACCGTGGCGTCTACCCTTTTATCTTCAACGAGCCCAAGCCCGACTATAACGTCACCGAGTGGCAGAAAAACGTCGATCTCCGTCTCAAATGGGGTATTGCTCAAGCTATTGAGCTCAAGATCATTTCCAAGGGCACTTCAGTGGTCTGTGTTCAAGGCTGGCGCGGTGGCCAGGGACACACCAACACCATTCGTGTCGTCCCCGCTGAACCAGACCACCTCGGCCTCGTTTAAATGACGGACTCCTGACTCAGAAATAAAATAAAATAGAAAGAAAAACCCCAAAAAAAAAAGGCGAGAGAGAAAAGAGAGAGACAGTATATAGGGTAAATAGTTCTCTTTCTGGACGAGTATTTGGTTCTCATTTCTTGTTTTTCGTTGCATGGGAGATAATAAATGCTGGGATTGAATGTTTATGTCCACCCCTTTTTTTCATGAGCTATATGACCCGTCGTCGTCCGCTTTGAGCTTTGTTGAATAAATGTGCATCTTCACGATAGCAATTTAATCCAGACTCGGGAGTAAAACCCACGCTGAAATATTGTAAAAAAGGAAAATAAGTGAAGGCTAGGGAGAAAAGGGCGTTGAAGGCGCACCTGCCATCGGGTAGTTTCGGGCTAGGCGGCCGACGGGTTTGCGAGCCGAGGTCGGTTTTTTTACTCCACGCGCACCAACGTCAGTCAGTCCACCCTACGTCACCTTGCTCGACGTACTTCAACGCCTGAGGCAGCTTTGAATGGAATGAAGATGGTAGGGACCAGAACCAAAAAATATGTTTTTACTACATATAATATAGAGAAGAGTGAAGATAACTGGCTTGATGATTTACAGGAGCCACAAAACTTTCAGGAAATAATAATAAAAAAAAAAAAAACGGTGAGAAAGTGAGTAAAAAAGAGTATAGTATAACAACAAAACGGCCCCAAATCGGCCAAAAGGTAGGTGGGTGGGTAGGTAGGTATAAAGCGGGGTAGCCATCATAGGCAAGATGAATAAGTAATAGGGGTTGGGAGATGGGAGGATGAAGGAGGTGAAGAAGTAAGTGGTTGGTAAGGTGGTGTGATGGTATGGATGCCCATAGGCGGGGGGAGAGGGGGGGGGGAGAAAGATAGGTCGGTTAGGGAGGTAGGGAGGTAGGAGGAAAGAGAGATAGAGAGATAGAATGCAACGGCTAAACGGAAGTTTCACAAGAAAGCAATATATCCAACTATTAGCCCGAGAGATGAAATTCCAATTTGAGTAGTATATGGTTTTATGCGAGTGTGTAAAATAGTTCTAGGGGGTTTCGCGAGGTCTAAGGTTAGTGGTTAGAGAGGGAGGGTGTGATTGTCCATGTACCGGTGTAGTGTGCCGGCTACGCTTTGATTGCTGTAGGCTCAGCTGGCTGAGCATTGGCAGGCTCGACATTCTTTGTTGGAATTTGCTCCGGCTCGGATTCCACTGGCTTTGGTTCGTCTTTCTTTGATTCTTTAGACTTTGGTTCCTGTGGCTTGGTCTCTTCTGGCTTGGGTTGCTCTGGTTTAGCTTCCGCGGCCTCATTCTCCTTTGACTGTGGCTCTGTAGGAGTAGTACTCTCAGTCTTAACCTCCTCCTGAGCTTCAGGTTTAGGCTCTAGCTGAGGTTCCTTTGGCTTGGCTTCTTCCTGCTTGGCCTCTGTTTGAACCTCCACTGGCTTCTCCTCTGCCTCAGCTACTTTCACAGCTTCAGGTTCGGTCTCTTCCACTACAGGCAGAGATTGAACTTCAACCTCATCTTCAGCAGAAGCAGGGGCGGGAGAAGCTTCCTCTGCCTTCACTGGTTCCACGGGCTTTTCTTCTTTCACAGGTACCGGCTCAGCAGTAACAGGTTTCGGTGGCGCCACTTCAGGAGCAGCAGTAGGTCGTACAGACGATTTAGTCGACTTGGTTCTCGCAGGACTTCCGGTGTGAGCTGCTGCCGACGTCGTCGTCGTATTCGTCTTTTCTGCAGTTGGTTTCTTGGTAGTTTGTGCCTTGTTGGCAGCAAGTCTGGGGGGACTAGTAATATCGAGCTTCTCCTGCCTCTTACTCGCTGAACTCGCGGTTGGTCGTATTAGCCTTGCCAGAGAAGAGTCATCGACGGGTCTGGAGCTGGGGATGCTGGCGCGAGAAGTCGGCCTGTCATGGGCGGACGAAGAATGTGGTGGTGCAAGGGAGGCACGGGAACCTTGTTTGCGAACCGTGGTTGTGGTTGTGGTGGTAGTGGCGGACGGAGCAGAAGGTTTGGATGAACCTGTGGTTCGAGGGGCGGAAGAACGTAAGGTTGATGGTTTGCGGCTCAGGGCTTGAGCTTTAGTAGTGTTGGCGGGAACGCTGCTCCGGCTGGATGGACGTGACGGTGACGAGTTGGGTGCTTTTGCTGCAGATGCAGCTGTGGGAGCCAGCATGGAGCCGTGAGTGCGAGTTGGACGAGTAGGAGACTTGGGGCCGCCGTTTTTGTGAGCTGAAGCAGCCGTTTTGGGTTTGGCAATAGTGTTGCTAGTGGTAGCGGTGGTAGTGTGAGTCTTGCCTGCTGGTTCTTGTAGGACTTTGTTGAGCTTCTTGGTTGCGTTTATAGTCTGCGATTGAGCGGTTTCCATAGCCCTTGTACCTGGCACAGCAGGAGATTTGGCAGACTTGGGAGCAGAGGATGGCTTGGAACCTGCTACAAACTGCCGTGGTGTAGCTTTGGACTTGTTGTCTGCAGAACTAGAGCTGTTGGCCAGACGTGAGCCAGTCTTGGATGTAGCGCTAGAAGTGGTAGGAGTAGCTGTTTTCGTCTTTCCATTCGGCTTGTCGTCTGTCTTATTCGCCTGTTTGCCGGTCTGTCGACTCTGACTCTTTGCCGGGCTCGGAGGCGCACTGGTGTCTTCAAAGGGCGATCCCTTCAGGATAGCACCCAGGCCGGCCTTGGACTTGCCATCGACAGCAGCAGTCTTATCCAGCTCCACGTTTGACACAATCGGATCCGAGATCTTTCGAGGCGAGACAACCCCGTCAAGGCTGTTCTGCTGCTGCTGCTGCTGCTGAGGAGTGCCCCATTTCCTCGGCGAGGTACTGTCCACCGGGGTGCGGGTGGTGTTTCTATCAATTGGGCTGCCCATCTCGTCTGTCACGCTTCGTGGCGGCGCACCAAAGGACTCTCCAGCTTCGCCTACTCTCTTGAGGCCGAGTATAGGGGAACCCGAGGTGCCTGGTATATTGCGTTCAACGGCGACAAAGCTAGCGCGGACCTTGGACAGCGGCCTGCCAGCGGCGGAGTGGTCTGACCCGGCAGGAGAGCGGCCTCGAGACGGCGGAGAAGTCGATATGTTGCTGACGTTGTTGTTTTCGAACTTCGCCAGAAGGCCACGAACGCCTGTAGGAGCCGACATGGCGAAGAGCAGAGGAAAGAGAGGGAGGGAGAGGGAGGGAGAGGGAGGGAGCAGGAGAGAGAGAGAGAGAGAGACGAGAGAGGTTCAATGATATCAGATGTGACCTGAACCTCTACCCCCTTTTTTTCCTCCCTCCCTTGCTTTCCTTCTTTTCCTCTCTTCCTTTCGTTCCTGGGGGTCGAGAAAGCTGTCGGTTCTCGGTCCCGTATTTAAACCCTGTAAGTTCGATACCTGTTCACCCAGGGCGGACAGACAGTATTTATTGATGTTATCTGATTCTAAAATAATATCCAGAGCAGAAAAGCGTGTCGGGCGAGCGAGCGGGTGCTGTGTGGAGGAGGAGGATGATGATTTCACGCCGTTCTAAAAGGGACGCTGCAGGTGGCCACGGCAACCCGGGGGAAATTAGTATGAAACAAAGCACGAGAGGGCCAGCGACCGTTTCTCTTCTCAATGCGATCATGAAACTGGGCCGTTCAAGGGCCGCGCCGACAAGGGTGGTTAGGGAGACGAAGGAGACGGAGAGAGGCGGGCAAGCAGCAGCAAGAGTTGCTCCGTCGTTAGGGGCCCAAAGGGTGGTCTTTTCTGGGTGGAGGAAGCTAGACACGGCACTATTGAAAGTCTGTAATGACGATGAGATGCAGACAGAAACCACGGCAACGGACAGTCAGTGCGAGGGTCAGACAGACAGACAGACAGACAGACAGACAGACAGACAGACAGACAGAGGAAATGCTGACGGATCCAGCGAGAGATGCGAGTGAAACGGCCGTCGGACAGCTGTTGTTTCCTATCAGTTAGCTGTTGCTACGAGAGACGGGGATGAGACGAGACGCCCAGCAGCGAAGAAACCCCGTATATTAAACGGTCCAACCGTAACAGCTGAGGTGTCTCTGGTCTGGCCGTTGGTTAGGCTGCCGTCTCTGCTGTCTCTGGATGCTACCCTAAGCAATAACAGGCTGTGATATAGCCAGCTCAACAGCTAGCTATGGAGCACAGCTAGTCACTACTGGAGCTTCCTGGCTGGCCGGCCGGGTCTCTCTTGGTGTCTTGCTCTGCATCTCGCAAGCGACCCAGTATCATATTTACCTGTCGACTCTGCCCTTACACAGGGTCGCCAGCCACGAAACAGGAGAGAAATAAAGGCTTTGTTTGATCATAGAATACTGCTCCAGCATATCTCGTCGTCGCCCTTCGTATACCGGGGTCGAGCCTCGTTACAAACGGACAGTCATGGCTTGCTTCAGCCTTTCGTCTCGTCCCCCCACCGGTTCATCCTCTATCCCTTTATCGTGCAGCTTTATCGTCTTCTTTCCAGGTTCTCTATCTTCGTCGCCTTTTGCTTCTTCGCTTTTGATGCTTTTAGTTTTTCGTCTGATATTGAAGATGCTGACTCAGCAGGCTCTCCAGCCAAAAAAAAAAAAAAAAAAAAAAAAAAAAAAAAAAAAAAAAAAAAAAAAGGTAAAATAAAATAAATACCTCCAAGATGAGTCGAAGAAAGTCGAAGCCAAAACAGCGACAGCGCACGCAAGATGGCTGCCAGAACACTCAGGATAGGTTAATTGATTCCTAAATCTGCCTGTACTACCTGAAAAGATGCTAACGCTGCCGTAGGTCTCATTCCGGGCGACGGGATCGGTAGGGAGGTTATCCCGGTACGTTGAAGCAGCTCTCCTGCAGCTGGTGAAGAAGAGAAAGACAACCCCCCGCCAGAGCTCCATTGACCAAGGATCTATTCTGCAATAGGCCGGTCGACGCATTCTCGAAGCTCTTCCAGCGTCGTTGGGCTTAAAGTTCTCCTTTGTCGACCTCGAGGCGGGCTATGACACCTTTCTGCGCACCAAGACTGCCCTGCCAGACAAGACGGTCGAGACCCTGAAGAAGGAATGTGACGGTGCTCTGTTTGGAGCTGTTAGGTAGGCCCCAGCTCTGTCAACCTTCGGCCAGCGTTTGGGTTGAGATAAGTGGCTAAATGACCGCCCCCAGCTCTCCATCAACCAAGGTCGCAGGATACTCGTCCCCCATCGTCGCCCTTCGCAAGAAGCTAGACCTCTATGCAAACGTACGCCCAGTCAAGACCACGGCCGGCGCCAACGCCTCTGCCAGACCAATTGATCTCGTCATCGTCCGTGAGAACACCGAGGACCTCTACGTCAAGGAAGAGAAGACTTACGACACCCCCAACGGCAAGGTAGCAGAGGCCATCAAGCGCATCTCCGAAAATGCCTCGTTCCGCATCGGTACCATGGCGGGCGAGATTGCGCTCCGACGACAGAAGATCCGTCAGGCTCAGTCTGCCAATACCACTACTGCCAGTCCCATGGTCACCATCACTCACAAGAGTAACGTCCTCAGTCAAAGTGACGGCTTATTCCGCGAGACATGCCGCAAGGCCCTGGCCAACGAAAAATTCAGCGGCGTCAACGTCGAGGAACAAATCGTTGACTCGATGGTGTACAAGCTCTTCAGACAACCCTCATACTACGATGTCATCGTTGCTCCCAATTTGTATGGAGATATTCTGTCGGACGGTGCTGCCGCCCTCGTCGGAAGTCTAGGTCTGGTTCCTAGCGCCAATGTCGGCGATGGGTTTGCTATTGGTGAACCATGCCATGGCAGTGCTCCCGACATCGAGGGCAAGGGTATTGCCAACCCTATTGCTACCATTCGAAGCACAGCTTTGATGTTGGAGTTCTTGGGCGAAGGTGCGGCTGCTGCTAAGATTTATGCGGCTGTCGACGCCAATTTGGATGAGGGCAAGCTCCTTTCCCCTGACCTTGGTGGCAAGGCCACTACTGCCGAGGTTCTGGAAGATGTCCTCAAGAAACTCTAGGTCTTTCCTAGCATAGAGATTACCTACCACTACAAGCTCTGATCTTGTACACTTAGACGGATGGTTCATACCAAGTAAAAAAAAAAAATAAATAAATAAATAAATAAAATAAAATAAAATAAAATAAAAAATAAAAGGAAAAAATTCATACCAAATGACTCCTCTATATAAACCCCCTGCTAACCTCTATGCAAGCCATCACGTTACAAGTAGGTCTAGTCAACCTCTGCCTCTCCCTCATCTGACGCTCTTTCATCCTTTGGTGGCTCTACCTCTGCCCCATTTTGCATCAGAAGCGTAAAGAGCACGACGAAGTAGATGTCGCCAGTAGTCTTGTTCTTCAATATGTACCGCAACTCATGGTTCTTTTCGTCAATATACTTGGTAACCGGGACCGGGAAGCCAGGGATACGGATCGTGAAATCTGTCTCATGTTAGATTCGACATAGTACGTCCAGTGTGGTGAGGGGAGAAATGATATTATCATACCGCTGAATCCAATGTAAGGATTTCCAAAGTCCGCTTTATATATCCTTCCCGGCTCAAACTCAAAGTCCTTCCTCTTCTGCTCGTCCAGGAAAAACTTCTGTCTCAGGCCATTGTCTTCGGGTATCTGCAGTTCGTCACGAACTGCCTGCCCACTGCCTTCACCCCCTTCTTCAACAACAGCCTCATGTATCTCCGCCTCCGAGTTCTCTGTTTCCTCCTCCTTACCGCAAACCCGGAAATAGTTCCAGCTCGAAAGACACGGCCCATAGATATAAGGTTGATCCGCGTATATATCCCCTTCTAGTCCCGGATCAACCCACCACTTGATGAATTTAAACGCATAGCTTGATCCTGGCGGGAGCCTATCGCGTATAGGGCGGTCCAGATCATTCCCCAGCACCAGGTCGTTTCCGGTTATTCTCTTTTTCGGTACAAATGAGATAGCAAGAGAGTACTGGTCGTTTACGCGAGTTGGGTGTGAAAAGTGGGCATGTGTTTTTGGTGAGGAGTCCGGGAGACCTGACACAAAAAGAATATATCATTAGCGGTTATTCTGAGAAAATCCCGTGGATTCAAGAAAAACTAGACAAGGATAGTACCATTGTAGTCTTGTATACGAAGACAAAGGTTCACCTTTGCATGCTCTGTCTCGATGCATAGGTTGGTATCACTATTCACATGGACGAGAGAGTGTGTTGATGTATCGTATGTCGGTCCAGCAGTGATCTGAAGCTTGTATTGAGGACCTGAACCTCCAGATGTCATTTTCTAAAAGCTCAGCAGCTTCAAGGCGTTTGTAGTTGTCAAGTCGTCTGGGCTGTAGGTTAGCTCTAGATCTGTTGTGTTTGGGCACGCGACCCAACTGACTTCGGGGAAGGGTATAAATCGACGGGCTAACGGTGATGGCTGGAAAGAAGGCTGTTCAATGATAACTTGTAGCCCTTGAAAACTCTTATTTTTCAACAAGGAGAGCTCTGCCCGATGCTGGAAGTGCTTTTTTAATGGTTACTTCAACTACTTTTTTTTTTCTGCCAAAATGACGTACCTCGGGTTTTTGACGCTTGTTTGTTGAAGGCGGTCAGGTGGCTTGGCTGGCTGGATCTATAAAAAGATCAACCTTTTGACTATCAATCATATTTGGCGGCTTTTTCACGGTTTAGAGGTATTATTATTTGAGGCGACCGGCGGTGATTATAGGAAAATATTAAGTAAATTCTATTAGGAAACTTATAGTATAGGTACAGGGTTGTGATTTCTCTAAAAAGAAAGACCTGGTTCGATACGCTGGCTATGACAAATGAAATATTCAAAATGAGAGGTAGATGTGACAATGTGACGGTATAAATCTGCATCCCTCACGCTCGCGGAGAGATCGGTGATATAATAGAAAATGCCGTTGTAGGCTTGCATGCGCTCGAAGCGAGTGCTTCGGACTCAGACCACACGTCTTCTTCAACCACCATGTTGACCCCAGAATCCGGACACCGTCTGCGTTTCTTCCCCTTCCCAATATCTACATTTTTGAATCTGCTCACGGTCTCTGGTGTAATGGGCTCGCTTCCGAAACCGTTAAAGGAGTGTCGTAGGCCAGCCATGGCGTCGCTACAGGTGCTTGGTCGACCAGCATCCTTGGCCAGTAGCTGGATCCCGTTTTGCCATTCAACAATGGCCTTCATGGCTTCGCGCTGTTTCTGCTGGGTTTGCCGGATTGCGTTCCAGGATATACGCTCCATGTTCCTCTGCCGTTTCTCTAACTGTGCCTTTTCAGACTGCAAAGTTGCGTTTTCGGCCTTGGTTTCGTTAAGGGAGGTCGATATGGCGGACAGACGAAGGTTGAGGTTACCAACTTCCTTCTGATGCTCGATAGACTGTTCTTTTGCAGCCTTCTCCAGGGCAGTAATCACTTCTTCCTTCTTAGTTTCAAGGAGCTTTATCTTCTTGTTAAGCTCCAAGACCTTCAAATCGCTTTGGTGAAGGGATGCCTCGATGGATGCAGTCGTTTCCTTCTCTCTCTTGAGGCGGCCTTCGAGCTCAAATATTCTTGCTTTGGAGAGATTGCCTGCATCCCTCATTCGGTTATTCAATATTGTCAGTTTCTCTGCTTTCTTCTCTGAAGCAGCCACCTCGTCTTCTAGTTCTGAATTCAGCCTCTCAAGCATGAGTAAATCCTCCCTATACTTGCTTAACGCATCTTGCAGCCGGATCTTGTCTGTTTCTTGCTCTTTCATGTCTCTTTCCATACTCTGTAGCTTCATGCGCATATTAAGCGTATCCTCTGCGATCGATTCCGCATATTTCCCTAATTTGTTTTTCTCCTTTGTCTCTTGCTCTAATCGGAATAGGGTGGCATCGAATTGCTTTCTTAGTGCTCTCTCGCGATCCTCGCCACTTTTAATTTGATCTTTGGCCTGTTTTAATCCGCGTACCAAACGGTGGATTCGGTCAACTAAAGCATCAATGATAGCTTTCCAGTTGGATAGACTTGCGTTTGCTGTTTCTCCTGGAACAAGTCTTTCAAGCTCCACTCTTGCATGTCGGAAATGAGCTTCGATACTGGAAATAATTTCTGCCGCACTTTCTCCGTCAAAACCATGGCCGGAGAGCTCACTTTGAAGATCTTTCACTTTTTGAACTGCCTCAGCTGCCCTGACAGTGGCATCTTGCAGTGTTGCAATGACCTGCTTTGCCAGGTCAGGCGGGGGTAAAGCGCTGTGTTCTTCTCCATATTCATTATCTTGGGTAGTAGCATTGGGGGTAACAGCATTGGGCTGTCCTGAGATCCTTTGCCATTCCTCAAAAAGGTACAACTGATCTCTGTTTTTGTCGTTAAGTTCACCAGTCAGCTGCTCAATCTGGGCCAACGTATTTGGATCGGATAAAGTTGTTGACGAGATCGCACGGCCAAACGTTGAAATTGGAGTACTGCTAGCCATGGGCGTCCATAGAGGGCTGTTTGGTGCGCTAAAATCTTCATCCATCATGTCATCGTCCATTATTGCCGCAGAATCTCCGCTCGTATTCGGGCAGGGAGTCAATAAGGATTCTTCCATGGGATTCGAGCTTTGCCTTTCACTCCTTTCTGGGGTCTTGCAAACGCTCTCCTCTGTGGTTGGGTGTTGGCAGTCTATCTCCATCCTTTGGTTTCTTAACGACTCGACTTCCATCTGCAGTTGCCTCATCTGCTCGTCCTTCTGCCTCTGGAGCCTCTTCTCTTCTTTCCGCCTTCGATCAATCTCATTCATTGCTTCACTAAAGCCGAGGCGTTGTATCCGCCTCCTGGATCGCGGATCAAGAATATCATGAAAACGTAGATACCGGAATATGTTTGAGTCAGGGGTTGACATTGCCATCTCTGCCTGTGTCTGTCGAAGTTGGGAATAAATGGCAGGATCAGAGTGCCGCAGACGCGAGTCTCGCCGTTTTCCACCACTTCGTGACGTATGAACAGCGGTATCTCCGGTTTGACCTGCGAGAAGCGTAGTCCGCGATACCAGTGGCGTTAGTCCAGTGGATGGATCGCTTTGCTCCGGGGTATTTTCTTGGTCAACGTGGCAGCCAGGATCAGAGAACCGAACCCGCTTCCTCGAACGCCGAGGAGTTCGGGATTTGCGCGGCGTACACGGCGCATCATCAGGAGAGTAACATGCTGCTGGCTCTTGGACCACGGAGGCCGACCCCTCTCCGGTTTCAGCGGGAGCTTCGGCTTCAGAAACCCGGGTCTCAACTGGCGGATCGCCAGCTCTGCTTCGTAGTCCAGGGCGCATAGAGAACAACCACCGCCTATACTTCTGGAAAACCTGTAGTCTGCTCGCTAACCAATGCGATGGTCCTAGGGATTCTATTAGCGACTTCTTGTTCATAATTCACAATTCCTCGTGGCTCGTTAGACCAGGGAGGCCACGCAGTGGTGTTGATGTACAGCAAGCGTCTTCACCAAAACGCCACCATTCACGGACCCTTTTAAAAGATCGCGAACAATGAAGCGACTCTTTCATCCCATACAAAGAAAAGAAAACAATAATTGCCTTACCTGGGAGTTCAAGAGCCGGCAAAAGTATACTCGCGTCGATGTTCGAAGTATGTGCCTGGTACACTGTCCTCTGCCGAGTCCTGCACAAACGGTACCTAAATAAGCGCGTCTGGGAGGAACCGATGGAGTAACTAATACAAAATAAACTACTCCAAGCCCCAGGAGTGAGACACGCAGCTTATTTATACATGCAGCAAAGCTTCCAGGCTGCTGTATGTGATCTTGTTTATTATTATCATTGCCAAAACATAACACATCGCTCGCTCGCTAACTAAGCTTGTTGCCTAAAGCAGGGATTGGCTGGTCCGAATGCAAATCAAAACATCAACAAACACCAATTCTTGGCAACGGCGTCGCGTCTGGCGTTAAGTGGAAAATAATAACACAGATAGACGCGCTACACCGTTCAGGCGGTTTGTGTAACCGCAGGAGTAAATAAACAAACCCGGGATATGGAAGAGTAAGAGTGCGAGGGCGTCGTTCGGCATGACTTTTCTTTTAGTTATCTAGTTATTCGCGACTCGCGAGCATGATAGGCGCAATGCTCCGGCAGTTACGTCGTTTTGGGCGTGTTTACTCCATACGAGGAGAGAGGTTGCCCGCCATGCAACATATTCATCGTACGTCCATCAGTTAGCTACCTTACAAAGCTCTGAGTATCGAGATTTGACAGAGGGCGAAAGCTGCCGGCCTTACGACAAAGCTATTAGGAGGCAAGAGGCTATCGTGAGGATCCCTCGATCACCAAGCTTGCCATTCCCGTCGCCTGATATTTAGTCATCTGAACCTAGACGATCGTGATCGCTGCTATGGCCGCCGGCGTAAAATATATTAATACTACTAATATTTGCAAAAAAAAAAAAGGATGTTTCTTTGACAGTGGTAGGTTCCCACTGTGAGATCTTGTCTTTTATTATTATTATGCTATCTAAAATCCTAAACAACAAGCCACTCCTTTCTTCAATCCCCCCTAGAACAATGCACTCTTGTCATCGACCTTTCCATGGAACAAGGCACTATTGTGTTCAGTCTTCTCCTGACATTTATCGGCCGTTGACATCGAAGCGGAAGAAGAGACAATCGTCGAAATTCTGGTGACCTCCCTTAGCAGTCATCCAGGACCATTCGCACCAATCGATGAGGTCGAGAAAGATACCGCCACAGTTGTCACCCACGTAACGATCGTGGTTGCACTTGTTGGTAACCCAGTACTCGATCTTAACGGTAGGCAGCCACTTGACATGGTAGAGCGAGGTGTTGCGGAAGTTCTTGAACTTGTGCATGTTGCAGAATTCCTGGCTACCCCAGTAGCAATCTCCACGGTTGGAAATTGCGCCACCGCAGTAGCAGTATTTGTTCTCAAACCACTGGTCGCAGTTCAACTTGGAGCCGAATCCACGCTTTTCGAGGCCAGTGGTGGAATTTCCAGGGTTGTTCTTGAAAAGGGCCACTATACCAGAGTGATTAGCTTCAGGAAGGCGGAATTCGAGCCACTGGCTCGGTGGAATGGGTGATAGGTAACTTACAGTCCTTATCGGAAATATCAACGAAGTCAGCAGTGATAGTGTAGGGCTCGCCCTGCTCAGTGACACCTTTGCCAACAACGGTTCCGGTGATAGGCTCGAGAGCCTTTTCGGGAGTAGCAGGGATAGCGGAAGAGATACCGCTAAGGGCAAAGGTAATGGAGAGGAGGTTAAGAAGCTTCATGATGGCTGAAGGCGAGGAAAGATGGTGAGAATAGGTAAGCTGGACTGTTCTCTGAGGTTGTTCTGCTTGTGTATTTGTGACGGACAACTGGAAGAAATTCACTGTTCTTATAGTCGAGCAGACGATGAGATAACAACACTTCGTTCATCATAAGCGTATACTCCGTAGCATTCTCTTCGAAGGATTCTCTCTGAAGGATTTGCTATGAAGGATTTTCTTGGGAAGAATTTTCCGGGAGGGCGTTAGGTAGCATCGTGGCAAGTTGTAAAGATCAAGATAGCCCAATCAACAGACTCGCTGTCTACGGTCCCTCAACGGAAGTCTGCGCAGCTTCTCCATTGAAATCTTAGGCAGATAGCCGCCCAGGATCCGGCCTGGTACTGTGCATAAGCGCCTCGTCTAGCGCATCTATTTACAGGGGTCAATTTTGGGCCATACTCCGTACATACGGACCCTTTCTCTTGGAACCATTAGCAACACGCTGCTGGAAGCGCGGGTCTTGTGTGCTTGGTTCAGCTTAAATGCCTTATACACTATGTGTGATCTGTTGCTGGTTACTACCTTACTAAGTGTTCATCACTGTGTACAATATAGTGAGGCACTTTGATAGCAAGATGGCTTTCGCGCAGAACTTTAGCTATATATAGTGTTAAAACTCTCTAGTTAGCAAGACAATTGGCATCCTACAGACCCTCATCAAGGATCTAGCCAGCGAGTTATACTTATGCACTCACATTTGAGTGGGTATCTGTGAGTGCGCTGCCCAGAATTCCGTGGGATGCGAATTTCCTCAAGAGATTTAGTAGCATCTAAACCAGAGCCTGGGCAGAGGATTTAGATTGAGGGAGCGAATGGCTCGTGGTAAACGTGAGGTGGGGACTGAAGGGTTCAAGGCCCCTGCACGCTGCTTAAGCCACTAAGGCAGCCGAGCGGAGGGTTAATAGGGTATATCACAGACTGAGATGCCTTTAAGCAACTGATATCCTATTTAAAGGTTGAAGGATCTGGACGAAGGATTAAACGTGTGAACGACCGGGCGGGTCCTTCAGCATTAACCAAGTAGAGTTAGCGTGAGTTAGCTTCCACGTGGTAACCGAGAGTTTATCAGTCAATGTGGAGCCATTTTCCACCAGTAGCAGCGAAGGATAACCGGATAACTGGCCTTGGGGGTTGTCGATTTCTAACTCAGTATCTAACCAGGTCAAGATCCTCAGCAAGGTTGATGCTTGACTCGTGCTTTGCCCTTCTGGAACGCAAGAGTCGCATCGACGCTTAAGTGGCCGCCAAGGGAACATCCTTCGGTTGATTGTGGGCCCATATATATATATCCCTGCGACCTTATACCAGCACTCGTGACTATACCATGATTATCCGGGTCATAGTTGTCATCACTATCACCTACGGTCGAATCCTCACACATCAGCCGACACCATAGTTTCTCACAGCTATGAGCAAAGCCAATATCGCAGCCATTTTTGGATGAAAGGAAGAAGCCCTAGTGTATCTCCGAGGCCATTCAACATGACCCCGTCACTTTTGCAGGATCTCCCGGCAGTCTTGGGAGTACAGAATCCCGTAGTTTTATTATGGCCTGATGCTTCCAGGAATCATACTATGGAATTACCTGGGACAGTCCGCACATGAGCACGACATTTTCTGTTTTGAGGCAGAGACAAGTGGGCTAAACAGATGTCAGTAGTTGATTATACGGGGGCTGCAACCATGCAGATTTGCACAGAATCAAGCTTTGGCACGCCTACACCGTAGATACTGCTGCAGCATACGGAAAATTGAGTCCTCTCTTTCATAACAACTGTATCGAAGACGATGATACCTCTGGCCATAACCATATGCTGAGGTTGACCCTGTGCTTGACGCTTTGCTTCTAAAGCGACCCAAGGTTGATCGGAAGTCCCTCATTGTATTTACAATACATAGGTTTGATGACACTTGCTAACAGCTCATCCAGCAGCTCCACTCATCGAGAGTGGCAGGTAGATGCAAACAATCCACTTCTCTGGATCTTAGAGGATCCTGGAAGGTGGAGACTATGCAGGCGCTCTATATCGCGGAGATAATTAGAGCCAGTGGTTGAGGCTGCAAATAACGTCCTGCTGTACTAAATCTTGTTGTGAAGGGGTTTCCTAGCTCAGATTTAGCAGAGCACAGCTTCAGGGGTAGCCTGTGTTCTGGGTCGCACGGACTAGAAGGCGAAAAGGAGCTGCTCAGGCAGCTTCTTGACGCTGTCGTGAATTACTTGTTCCCAGTCAGGGGAAAAAGATAACGCCACGGCTTAAGTTTATTATCCTCTTCCGGCCTCAGCCGGCTCATTAAAGAGTAAACTCGACAAACTTGACCAGTATCAGCGGACCTAGCTAGATACCTTTAACACGAAAATCTCGCGTAATGTCGAGCGATATAGCTGCCAAATCGGTATTCGAGCAGAATCCTTCCCAGGGAACAGTCATCTAGGTGCAGCAGACCTTGCTGGCTGGCACTAATGGGGCCTCTATATGGGTCAGGCTCGTGTCAGGAAAGTGGAAATTGGAGCAAAATCAATGAATTTCCTGGCCATATTCCTAAAGGACCTGCCGGGCTCTATCAGCGGCTTCTCTGGTAGGTCGTCGACAAGGAAGGATTTTGTCTCCCTTTTTCAATAGTCATTCTCGATGCTGAACCATTACACTGGGGGAACTAGCAGTGACCGCAGGGATTACGGCAGCTGTTACCAGTTTAGCAAGACAAGTTAACTCATAGCCGGACCAAATCTTGTGGGCTGCTCGTGAAAGTTGAAGGAGTATTTATCAGCCTGGTTCACGAATCGGTAATGGAGTTCTTTCAGAGTGATCAAATTAACATAAGGGAATCAACATGTTCCACCTGAGCTAGTAAATCCACAGGATTCTCGTGGAAATCTCTTTAGCATACGTCAAACGTGCATGCGCAAATTCTCGGAATATTCTCGATCCCTTCTTATCTTATGCCAGCCGGTACTTGGCCGGTGCGTCTCCTCTACACCATATATGTTCCATTCTGGCGAATTCGAGAGAAATAGTGCAGGACCTACTTAATCACGGAGGGCACGGGGACAAACCGCCAGCTAGTTTAGGAGTTACATTGCTGGGAGAGCTTGCGGATCCGATAGACGGGCGGGTGAAAGCTACTTGGGCTTCCCCACGCGCTTCAAACGTTTTTCCTTGTTTGTTGACCTAGTCATGAAAGGGTAGGACTTTATCTCCGCTTCCCATTCGGGAGCTAATGCCCGACTATCTCGAGTACGTGGCGTTGAGCAGGTGAGACAGTCAGGTCGTACTGCAGGAGCTCATCTAGGAGAACAAAACGGATGAGCTGGAGGAATGGTCAAAGACATACCATATGTTCTTCTTGGAGCTCGTGGTCGCCAGTAACAGAAGAAGCTGAAGGCGATGGACGACTTGGCGACGCAGATCTTGCGGATGGCCTAAAGATTGCCAGGTGCTGCTGGCCACCACAGCTTTCACGGGCATGGGAAAGAAGTTGGCTGACGTCCAACATAGCTGACAACAGCAGTGGTTGTAGACTGTACCGTGATCGCCTGCGACAGGGGCGTGCTGAAATGCTTTCATTTGGCATCAAGGAGAGGTCATTAAAAACTTCGGCTGCAGCGTTCGTGCTAGGAATAGGAAAGTAAATGTATTTCGGACAATTTTGCTCGTGACGGGCCACATCATGATCACCAAATAGGCGCCAAGGCTAATCGGGCAATGCTACCAGGTCATCGCGTATCTTTTCAAAGGGTAAATCAGCACCAACTACGATGTTGAGCTGTTCAATATGCGAACCCGGCGTATGTCTACAAGCTATCGTTTATCAGAGAGAATGGAAACTCTGACAGACTTCCTCTTCTCCTGACCAGTAACTTCCAGTTTACGCGGCGGGCAATGGAGAACGGAGAAGAGCACTTTCTCGATACCCTCGCCAGAATGCTTGATTCTGTGCCAGAAGATGCCGCCGCTCACGGTTGGTCGGTTCACATAGCGAAGGAACCTTCGAGAATGCTGCAGCAGTGGGTGGAGTGTCTGATCTTCGGGAATCAGCATGGCTTGACGTTACCCGACGACGCACCGCGACGAAGAGTGGGAGCGGAACATTTCATGAGTCATATCAAGCAGTCCATAAATATCCTCATGCCTGAGAAGTGGCACATATAAGTTGCGAGGGATATTTGGACCAGTCATCCATAATTAGACGACTGCTTGTGGCGTTTGGGATTTGACGTTGAAAAATGCTTTCCCCTGAAAAGCGTCTGATCTCCACCATATAAAGTTTCTTTGATAGAGCCTCAGGCCTTGGCATTATAGCAAACCAACAGACCCTACACATTAGTCTAATGTTTTTACTAATCACGGAGTACAGTCCATTATAAGAAATATCTGGTAAACAAATCCTATGCCTACCTACAATATACGGGATGATATTTCTTATAACTAAAGATTTACCCTGACGTTGAAGATTCAGGGCGGAGCCGAGTTCATGTAACTACTTCCCCCTACAAGAACTGCCGGGGAAATAGCGCTTGACGTATACAGCATCGTCGATAACCCCGATAACGCGCCGCTTGCGATTTTCAGCTTCATACTAACACCATTGGGGCTGAGTAATCTGGATGAGACAAGCAAGGCAACCGCAATCATGCGCGGCTTGAGCGACGCGGACCAAACTGTGAACAAAGGTGACAGGGAAGAAAGCGACATAGAGTTGTCGCAGGGCATGAACGGAATCATTTTGTCTTATTTCCACTGAATAGCCGTGGCAGACAATAAATACGCGTTGACATGACCAACACCTGGAGAAGTAGTCATATAATCAGGCGTAGTAGCCGGCATCTTCGGTGGATGTATGTATAGCAAAAAGCGTTCTCTTTTCTCAGAGCAATTCATTTCAAATGGGTTAATGTTTCTGTGTGAAGCTTGGTGAAGAAACTCGCTAGTGGATATTTGGTAGATCCAGTGGATTCAACTAATAGGTAGATAGAGTGAAAATCTGGCTGCTAAGGAATCAGTAGATTCGAGAAATCAAGCTAGCTAAAAGATCCAGTGTATCCATGTAGAATACTCATTGACCGAAACAGCGAATCTGGCCTGGTTACATATACTACTCCAGCTGACTCGAGCACGCAGCCTTCCACGGCTCCTCACGTGGGCGTCCGCGCGAATTCATCCCAATACTATCACAGGCTGGATGCTATCTGGAGGGCCGGTGTGGCCTGCGAGGAGAGGACGTTCAAACGGAGGGAGATGGTGGTCCTTTCATGGATTTGGTGGTCTGATGGGTCTGCAAGAGGAAAGGCCAGTTCTCTCAAGCAACGAGAGCGAGAGAACAAGAAATGTCGTTCTACTAAAATGTGAGCCCCATACTATTCATTCTCCCTCCAACTTGCAGCGGCTTGCGAGGCTTTATTTGTACCACTCCAGCTTCGTCAACAGGGACATCGCCGGAATTTAAGCCAGCATCAAGAGTACCCAACTCGCCAGGGATTCTCACATAATCCCTCAAAAACACCTTTAACGATGTATTGGGATCCTTCCACGAAGTGGACCGCCCTGGTATCGCGGCCGATCTAGTTTTCTTGGTGCTGGATGTATGTCTGTGTGAGGGGAGTGATGGTGCGGGCGATCTCTTTGCGCGAGATAGCTTGGCCTTGGATGGCAAGTTTGGTTCATTTGGCTTAGGGTGCGAGGCAGTTGGGCCTTTCGCAAGAAGAGATGAAGGCCTTGAAGACATTTGATAGGTGTTGTTGGTAAAGACACCATCTTTGTCTAGTTTGTGGCTTAGACGAATGGGCTGGTGTAAACCACCGCGTGCAGAATGAAATACATCTTCGTCTTCACTCTCTTCTGCCTCATCTTCTTCAAAAGGAGTTGCTTTCCTTTTCCGCGATTTATTGACGGATATACGACAATAGGGCTCGTCCCCAAGCTCGACACTAGCCCTATCGTGCCACGAAGCCTCAAAATTAACCTTGGGTGTTTCTGAGTCACTGCCCTCGCTCTCCCAGTCTTGAATCACATGTTTGCATGGCGATTCTGGAATGGCCAATTGTAGGGTAGCACACTTTACCTCAGGGGTTGCTTCTTTCTGGGCCCCATCTCCTAGCTCACTAGCACAGTCGCTCTCGCCTTCAGCCTCTGTGACCACTGCTTGAAGATTCTTAACTGTCAGATTTCGCCTCTTGTACAATGGAAATTTGGCATGTTTTTCGAAGTAATCTTCGTATGTATTCGGTTTCTTGTGTCGCTGGTCGCACCTTTGCAAATAGTCTTGGTATTCCAACACTTCACGAGCAACAAAATCATCCCACATTATTGACTTTTTCAGTAAACTTTTTCGGAGGAATTGCAGTCTGCAGCATGCCCTCGTGAATACTTCCAGGCTACCGGTGTAGGTTTTGTATGCCTGTTGGAATTTGTAGTATATTTCTTCGGTTTGAGAAGAAAATTGGGCCTTGTCGAACGTTCTACTGCCCCGGTGGCTAGGGACAACCGCACTTACACTTCTATCTACTTCTGTTATCCTCGGAGCTTTTCTTGGAGATGATGGTAGTGAAGGCGATCCAGCTTTGCGCTTATGTTGTTGATTGGTATTATCAAGCAGTGGTATAGAGGCAGAGGTCTTGGTTGGCGGGAGGACGAGCACATTATGGTCGGCATTCTCCAGCGACGACCTGGGGACCTGCAATATAGTTGCAGAATCATTAAGGTTCCCTGAGCCGCCACTCCATTCCCCAGAGATCTGGGAAGTAACAACCATTTGATCATTGTTTGTGCGAGAATTTTGAGCAATAAAATCATGCTTTGTTGACTCGCAGCTAGGCGCAGGCTGTGCTTTTAGTTGCTGTGATAGCATGGTCTCGGACAATCCGGTAATGTCTTCGTTATCATCCATCCCTGCAAGAATGTCACAGTTTTGTGTCGAGGTATACAAATCCCGGGGAATGGAAAGTTCTATTTCAAAATCTGGACAACTTTCGCCATCGAACACTTCTTCATCTTTCGTAGCAAAACCTGGTACTTTTGTAGGCGGAGGGCGGTTAGGGGCATCAGTAGCATTGGTGGGATTGGCAGCTGATGTACGCTTATTGGAGGGGGTTGCGGATGAATTTACGTTTCTCCCTGGTGGGCTGCTGTCAAGAGGCACAAGGGGAACTGGAGACGTTGGGGGCCAATCTTCTGATCCTATTTCATCATCAGGGGCTGGGCTGCCGATGGAGGACGCTCCTTCTCCTAGACCTGGGCTTCTTTGTCGGCTGGTTCCTATAGAAGCCGTTGCTTTTGCTTTATGGCTCTCGCTCCACTCCTGCAGGAGTTCAAGAGGAAAGAAATTCTGGGGAGTTTTCTTCCCAGGGTCCGGGGGTATCCAAGAGTCGTCAGACTCAATCAAATTCAGTTGGGATTCAGGTATTACCACATCGCGTCGTCGTATTTTGTTCCAGCCGCTAAAAAAACCCCTATTACTAACTTGCTTGGTAATTTTTGAGTCGCTTGGTTGGGATAAATTGTCTGGGTGTCGAGATCTAGAGGAATGTCTGGGATAAGTCGCTGAAGTGGTCCTTTCTTCAAGGGATGATATAACTTCATGCTGGTCAGGTTGAGATGGAATTGGGTGTGCCTTCCATGTGGCTTTGCCAATACTGTTGGGGCATGATTGTCTGCGAGGGGAAGAAGATACAGAAGACGAGTCTGTGGTTGCAGATAATTGCGTAGTTTGACCAGCCTGCTTGTCATCATTTTTGGTGGAATGTTCCAATGTAGGTGAGCACCGCGGCTTGATCTTAGAGATCGTGCTCTTCGGTGGTGAGTTCTCCTGTAGCCCTTGGTTATTTAATAACGTAACCGCCATAGTACCCTTATTTTCCTGAGCTTTGGGTGTTTGCGCTACAATACATACGTGCGCTTGGGTATGCCATCCGCTTTCCCGTGCTGAATTGTCGTGATGATCTCTAGGCTCTGGGTTTCCTCCGTTATTAGGGGTAGTAGCATCGACCTGTGATATTAGGTGCCCGGATTCATCATTCCGTGGGCTCGGCACCGTCGGCCCCAGGATATGGATTTTGCGGAACCATTTATCCTTCAGCTCAAGAACAGCCTTACACTGAGCAATGTCTCCCGGATTTCCAAATACACCCTCTTTTTCACACCCTTCAAGTTTAATTTCACTAATATAAAGAGATATTTGTGGAGGGAACCTGTTTGATTTTGCAATAATGATTTCACACTGCTTGATTCGTAGAAGGCACGGTGTTACGTTTGATCGAATATCCGAGTTATTCCAGTTGAAATTCTGGCAGACGCGCTCAGAGAATCTCGCAGGAATGAACGTATGGCTATCAGAAAGGATAGCTTGCGGAGTGGGCGCTCCCAGTAGCCACTATTGGAATAATAACTGATTAGCAACTAAAATAGCTCATTAGCTAAAGGGGAAGTAAGTACTCCGTACCTCCAGAAGCTGCGCATATTTAGGGCGCATAACAGGTATACGAAAGTTGTTCCCATCGTCAACAGTCGTTTTAAGTTCCTTGGGCTTGAGATTCGGATCATCTTTGTCGACACTCTGGCTTATAGCAGTTGCTACAAGCGGTTCGATCCATTTCTTCAGCAGTTCCATCCTGGTTTAGTATATCCAAATTCAGAGAATCCGAATCAGAACTCATTTTGCCTGTGAGCTCAGCAGAAGGTAGAAAATCTCGTCTGTCGTTCACATTCTCCTTATCTCACTTTGGCCGTTTTGTTGTCGCGCTTCGCGGAGGTAACTAAATAAACGCTGGCGCGGCTAACACAGCCGCCAGTTGAGGGTCAAGTGATATTACATAATACTTGTACGAGTTTTTGATTGGTTTCTACTGGCGCCGGCATCCAGGCTGTGACGTTTAATGTCGATATCAAGGAGAAGCATCGGACATTCATTACCTTTTTTCAGTATACACAAGCGTCAGGTACCACACAACTATACTTCGGGCCACAGAGATTGCCACCCTTGTCCTTTTTTTGATACAGTGTCTATTAACTTTCGAAAGCACTGGCTATATGCCGCCTTGACCGACAAATACAACAACCAGGCAGCATGAGCAAGGTCACAACAACTCCCGGTGGTATCTGGTAACGACTACAGTCAATCCATATATTCGAATGAAGGGTTTGCGACAACGCAGCTAAAGGATATGGGCGCCCAAGACTTCCTCAAAAAGTCTCCCGACGTTTCTCAACTATGGCATCCAACACGCAAGAACCTTCGAGCCCCTCGGCTTCCTCTATATTCCTCCCACTCGGCAGGCGGTCTCGGCGTGGCTCCCACACTTCTATCACTAGTGAAGCTGAAAAGGAGAACCTAACCGAGGCCCTAGATCAGATACACAGTGCTGCTTCACAGATGGGAACCCTCACCGTGTTTAATGAATACACGAATCCGCCGGTTCGATCCGTAGCCATCGATAACAAGGGTCTGGTGGGAGACCTCCAAGGTGGATTAAGCGGTCTTTACAACATTTTCAAAGCATCTGTTGGGGGAGTTAGGGAAATGGTTGGCGGCCCCAGCAAAGCTGCAGATGCTGTATCCCAGGACCCAGGAAGCAATGATTCCTCAAAAGCTCCGGTTGTTGGCGCTCGCCCTGCAGACACTTTATCTACTCATATAGCCTCGACACAGGCTTCGGCTACAAACTCCCCCGTCATGGGAACATTCCCACCACTCTCAGAGGGAGCTGGAAGTATCCAGCCCAAAACCCCAAAGCTTTCCTCCAAAGCTGCGAGCGTCTCATCTAAGACATCGATACCCGCTGGAAACCCCTTAAAGTCTCCATTGCTACCATTATCTAAGGTACACCAACCGGCTACAGCAGACCCCACTGTGACTGAGATAAATGTGAATGCTGTTAAAGATGGCCACCATCATCACAGAAGTAATTCCGGGAGCTTATCGTCTAGTTTGCTGATGAACTCTGATACTATAACCGCTGAGCGAAAGGATCGACCGTCCCATCTATCTTCTAGTCAAGTATCCCAAGAGTCCACCGCAGCTATGAGGTCTCAATCACCAATTCTATTGGCAAAGGCAGGCAATGGTAGCTACAGAGACTTCCAGGAATCCGACTTCAACCAAACAACATTTCCTGAACCTACATCTCACGACGGGTCAATATCTCCGAAATTATACTCAAACAGCGCATCCAGAAGCGGCTTATCTGAATTGGATACTTCTATGTATTCTACTCAACAAAATTCCAACCAAGTTGAAAGTACTCATGATGACAAATTTCGGCGCAAAGATACCTATCCTGAGGATTCCAATATATCACTAGCCATGGATTCTGGCCCAACCTCCATCTCGAATAGTATGTCTAAGTTTGGTGGCTCAACTAACGATGGAAACGCCACGCTAGACACATCAGTGTCCATGATAGATCCTGGGATTCCTTCGGCACACTCATCGAAGGCATCAATTAATGTAACCAAAGAAAAACTACCGCCCCGTGTTACCCAGCCGCATGTTCCTAGATTTGTATTTCCTAGCATTTCATCCTCAGAATCTTCCCAAACAGTCTCCACCACTGGGCATACTTCAAAAATTGTCCAAAAGGAATCTGAGAAAGCTAGCCAAACGAATAACTATCCTTTTTATCCACGATGGGGCCAAAGCGAGGCGCAAACTGGTGTCAAGAATAAACTGCTTAGCAAGGAGTTTTGGATGAGAGATGAAAACGCAAAAGATTGCTTTTATTGTGGCGAGCCTTTCTCAACTTTTAGAAGAAAGCACCATTGCAGGGTTTGTGGACAAATCTTCGACGCTAAATGTACTACCCTTATATCTGGAGCTTCTTTTGGATATTCTGGTTCCATTCGAGTCTGCAAACCATGCGACGCAGTTATCAATGCCCCAAGGGACGATTCTTCCGATTATTCTGGCGATGAAGTGCGCAACCCGGTCGTTATCAATACTAGGGGGTTGGAGTCCCCGGGGGATCACCTGAGTCTCAGCAATTTAGGAGAAGACGACGCTAGCTCTACCGTATCACAGTCTCTAGATCATGTACTAAAAACCCCGACCATGGCAATACCCGCCACACGGCGTACTGGTGATGGAAATCATAGACGATCAGCTATCCTGGAAATAGACTCGGATCGTCAACTTGCTCGGCCAACCTCATCAAGATCTTTGAAGTCAGGAATAAGCAGGTCGCATTCGGTTCCACATAAAAGACACCATTCAAGGACACAGTACATACGTAACTTCAAACCCTACCATGACGAAAGAGCGCCATTCCAACGGCGCTTTGGAGATGATAGTCTTGGTGACAAATTGCCTGCATTCCATAGAGATAATATCATCGATCCCGACTTAGCCCAATATCTTTCCGATGATGCTTCAAGTGAGGAAGACCAGCCAAGCTTGTTCTCAGTTGTTGGTGAAGGCTCACTCTCTCGAAGCGGCGGAGATTCTGAAAAGGCTACATTTGGAGGTCTGCTTGCTGCTGTTAAAAAAGGTCGCTCTCGTTTTGGCGATAAGAGTGGGTTATATCCTTCGCGTGACATAGACGACGGGAGCGTCAGTAGTTTTCGTGCTATTAATTTGCCACGTTCAGCTAGGAGGCGAAATTTGAGCGTTGCAAGCAGCGTTCACCAACGGATCTCTCCCCGGAATTCGAAGGAAAACCCATCGCCCCATCATATACACGATATAAGTGCCCCGGCATTCACCACTCCAGCAAACCCTGCAACTACTGGGTTCAAAATGACCAGGAGTGCCTCTATGAGAGGTGCCGGGGCGCCGGCCATTGAGTTAAACAAAGCCAGTTTAGACCATGTGCGCAAACTGCTGCACCAGCAGCTTCGTGATTCATCAGTGCCGAATTGTCAAAGCTGGGAAACCGCACTCCTGCCTATTCTATTGAAGGCAACAGATGACGTCGAACCTGATGTCCAGCATGGTGATGATATGGATATTCGCCATTATGTTAAGCTTAAAAAGATCCCAGGTGGCCGACCAAGTGATACAGCATATGTTTCTGGTCTGGTTTTTACAAAAAATTTAGCCCTAAAGAGTATGCCGAGAAATATCTCACACCCTAGGATCCTCATCGTTACCTTTGCCTTGGAATATGCGCGCCAACAGCAGCACTTTATGAGCTTGGAGCCAGTTATTCGTCAAGAACGGGAGTTTCTAGAGAACCTTGTCAACCGAATAGCAGCTCTTAGCCCTAACTTACTGCTGGTCACAAAACATGTGTCTGGGTTGGCCCTGCAATTGCTGGAAAAAGCGAACATTGCCACAGTTTGTAACGTTAAGGAGTCCGTTGTGGAAGCTGTCTCACGTTGCACACAGACTAGGATTATCACTTCTATGGATCGTCTGGCTGCGTCTCTATCTTACACCGGCCACTGCGGGAGTTTTGATTTGAAGACTTACGTTTATGGCAAACGAAAAAAGACATACATGTACATTTCCGGTTGTCCAAAGGAACTGGGATGCACAATTGTACTTCGTGGTGCTAATAATGATGTTCTTGTCGAGATTAAAAGGATCACGGAATTCATGGTGTACGTGGTGTACAATTTAAAACTTGAGACTTGCTTAATGAGGGATGAGTTTGCAAAAATTCCGTCCTCTCCCTCTAAGCTTGCTCAATCAGGGCAAAAAATTCCAAATCCTCCAGGCACACAATCAGTAGATGACTCAACTTCTTGCACTGTCAAAAGTGAAACAACTGATACCCCCGTCGCAACAGATGGAGATTCTGGTAATGAAGTGTCTGCGTCTGAGAAAAACCTACCCACCATATTAACACAGGCCCAACCGGATGAAAGCGATGTTCCTGCTCCGGCTTTCTACGAAGACATGGTAGAGAAACATCAGGTTAAGCTGTTGTCAGCCTCTCCATTTGTAAAATTCCATCAACCGTACCTTCTTATGCGCGCACGAGCCTTAGAACGCCAACTTGCCTATCTTAAACGCCTTCGTGACCAAGACTTCTCCCAAGAGTCCTCTCCGGAAGAGAAAACAAAATCTGAGAAATTCTTCCTGATCACGCCGGAGATGATACACGAATCCTTATCTGGTGCATCCAGTAAAGTGAAAGAAGTAATCCATGCAGTTCATGATGCCGAATATGACAGGGCGTTGCATCACTACGAAACTCAAAAAAGGCAATGGGAAGCATATATATCGGGGAACAGGAATCTTTTTGACCCGCATGCTCATCAAAATATAGTCGTCTTGTATAGTTTGGTCTGTACAAAAACGTCTATTCCATGCTCCGGCCCCGATACTTTTGCCTTAGCATTTTACAATCAACACGAGATTGATAATAAATTGTTTGAAGAGGATTGCACCCTTGGGCAATATGTTGAAGATTTATGCCATAGTGCAAATGCTGTTTGTGCAGCAAACGGTTGTGAAGAAAGAATGTTTGAACACCATCGTCAATATGTTCATGGCGAAGCTCAAGTCAGCGTATTCGTTCAACCGTACCCGTCAAAACTACGGGGACTTCAAGACACAATTCTAATGTGGAGTTGCTGCAAGAAATGTGGCAATGAGACACCCGCGATGCCTATGTCGGATAGTACCTGGCGGTATTCATTTGGAAAATACCTAGAGCTTTCGTTCTCCAGCGCTGACTTGCATGCTCGAGCTGGGGTTTGCCCCCATGATCTGCATCGAGATCATCTAAGGTACTTTGGGCTTAAAGATATGGCTCTTCGAATACACTACGACCCCATCAATCTGCTGGAAATTATGGTTCCTCGCCCGAGAGTCACTTGGAAAGTGGATAAAGACCTGAGGGTCCGTAATGAAGTCTACCTTGCAGCAGAGAGAAGGATAAATAAGTTTATGGCATCAGTCAAAGCACGACTTAAATCCATAAATGTTGAAAGTGTCATGCCCGAAATAGCACAAGCTTGCCAGCAGGAAGTTGAAGCACTTAATAAACGCGCTAATGATGATCATCTTGCACTTATTAAGGAGCATCAAGCCCGGTACATGAACACTCGGTACTGGGAAGTTATTCCTTTGAATACCGTTATCATTTCAACACAAGAAAAGGTCGTTGAATGGGATGCAATATTTGCCGAATTTGAACGAAACTATTTTCCATCTGAGAAGGACATCAAGCGATTGGCGACTTTACAGCTCAAGAAAATTTTCCTAGATAGAGATGTGTCTGTCACTTCACTCACGTCAAGTGAAGAATCTGGAGCGATACCAGTTGAAACAGAGGAGGGGGTTACAACTCCTTCGGGCTCGCCTCGTTTGACAAGAAGGATGACATTGTCACCACAAGAGGCAAAGCATATGTTAGCCTCGGTGGTGGAAGAACACACGACAAAACCAATAAAGCAGATTGAAGGTGAAGAGCTGAATCCACAAACTCCGACGCCGGGTGCGGACCCCCAAGAAGCGGGTGATATATCGCCAATGAAACCTATAATCGCCTCTGAAAACGAATTCCGGCATTTGGATTTGGCTATCCCATCAAATCTTGTTGAAAAGCTATCTCCTCCAAAGGCTAATACGCCTGACAACGTTGATAGCAACCAGCCCGATAACTCAACAGCCAATGATACACCAAATCCCCTGGTGAACGAAGTTGAGATACCAAGTGAGCCTCGCTCAAGCGTTGATAGTAATCCAAACAGCCACGATGCCACAGAGGCCGTTAAGCGTCCTTCTGGTTTACCTCGCCCTCGTGATAGAGGACCCAATAGCTTCAAAGGAAAGTCCCCGCCCTTAATGAGAACGCTATCACAGCCAGCACATTCACGGCAGCCACTTTCTAGCCCAGTATTACCCCAAGATAAACTCTTGAAGCCTAGTGGAGAAAAGCCTGCTGAAATCGGTAAAGGAACATTCGCATCTAAAAGGCAGCGCTTCTCAGAGCGGCTTAGACTCGCAGGATTGAAATCACCAAAATTACCTGGTGGACCTTCTTTAATACCCCGTTCAGTTGCAAAGAAAAGCTCCCATGTTTCTTATCTTACTCGTCATTTCGAGGAATTAAGCCGAGAATTCCAAAAGGAACGAATAATGCAAAATCACCGACGTGCTGCTCAAGGAAAACAATCGCGAGCTTACCCAATGGCATCTTCCAAACCAATTGTTGAAGTATACAAAAGTGTCAGGGATGCTGTGGAGGAACGTGAGCCTGGATATGAAGAGTTTCCTATGAGTGCGCCCACAGCAATAGTACAGAAGGAAGAGCCCGTAGCCCCAACTACGGAAATTATTGAAGCTGCCGAACCACCAGTTGCTCGGCCTGAGACTCCTGATAAAATCGTTGAGGAACGGCGAACTTCTGATGAAAGCTTGCGTGATGGTGATCAAACGGAGCAGAACCTTTCAGGAGCAGATGGCGAAGATGAACATAGTGATGGTGAAAAGAACTATTTGGACGATAGCCGGAATATAGAACCAAGCGATGAGGCTACTTCACTATCACCAGATGAAATCGCTCTAGACCTCAAAGAGCTTCCGAAACATGAGCGAACCTCCTTGGTAAAAATGCTTACTAACTTCTGGGCTGAACGTTCCGCAAGTGGCTGGGCTCCCTTGGATTATCCGCTTAGCGACTCTGACCATGTCTTTGCGGACTGCGATATTATTGTCAGGGAAGATGAGCCGAGCTCGTTGATTGCTTTTGCTTTGAACTCCGAAGATTACCAGCAAAAGCTGAAAAGTATCCAGGAGCAGAATGAAGCAAGCGATTCAGTAAATGCTGATGCGGGACCCGAGGTTGAACAGTCGTTGCTTCGAAGTACCGGCACACACCTCAAATATCAATTTCAAGAGGGCCAAGCAAAGATGCTTTGCAAAGTATTTTATGCTGAGCAATTCGACGCTCTTCGCAGAAAATGTGGTGTTGCTGACCGTATTGTCGAGTCACTTTCTCGGTGCATGAAATGGGATTCCAAAGGAGGGAAGACGAAATCAGTTTTCCTTAAGACACTAGACGATCGATTTATACTGAAGTCGCTTTCAACCATAGAGACTCAAGCCTTCTTGAAATTTGCACCGGACTACTTCCAGATCATGTCTGAAGCGCTCTTCCATGAACTCCCTTCTGTGATTGCAAAAATGTTTGGTTTTTACCAAGTCATTATCAAGAATCCGGTAACAGGAGTGGAATTCAACTGGTTTCTCCTTATCATGGAAAATTTGTTCTACGACCGTACTCCAACCAGAATATTTGACCTCAAGGGTTCTATGCGTAACCGGAAGGTTCAAAGCACCGGAGAGAGAAACGAAGTCCTGCTTGATGAAAATATGGTTGAGTTCATCTATGAAAGCCCACTTTTCACTCGAGAACACTCGAAAAAACTGCTTAGCCAAAGCGTCTGGAATGATACGCTATTCCTCGCACGTCAGAATGTCATGGACTACTCTCTCATGATTGCTATAGACGAGAGCAAGCAAGAAATTGTGGTTGGCATTATTGATTGCATCCGAACTTACACTTGGGATAAGAAATTGGAGTCTTGGATTAAAGACCGAGGGTTTGCAGGAGGCGGTAAGAACCGACCGACGGTGACCAGCCCTAAGGAGTACAAAAGCCGCTTCCGGGAAGCAATGGCTCGATATGTTCTCTACGCCCCTGAGTAAGTTTATACCTTGGCTGCTCCATCATTTCTATAGCTGTGCTAACTATCTCACTTAGCTCGTGGCACCAGTTCCATGCTGTCAATCTAAATAAGCAGCCTCCTCCTAAAATCCAAAACGAAAACAATGATACAATTACCCCACAGAACAGGCTACCAGATGCAGCTGTCTCTCCACCATAATGGTGCCAATGCAGTTGTATACCCTGATTACGAATAATGACTTGCGACACTCGTTTACAGATTCTCACTTTTTGACTTTTCTAATATAACAGCACAGAAGCGTTCTGGCACTTCAGATATTCAGACTTTTGATATAACATACTTATGGACAATCAAAAAACCTTATATTTAGTCTTTCCTGCTAGGCTCGGGAGAACAATTGGCCATTAACTACTTATCAACAGCCCGTTTGGACATTATTTAACCAATAAGCGGTTATAAGTGAACATGAAGTTGGGCCTCATCAACACCCTCCGCCGCCGCCGCCGCCTCCCCCATCACCTCCTCCCCCTCCTCCGCCACCGTCACAACCGCCCCAACCCCCACCGCCGCCATCTCCATGATGCCCATGATGGCCACCCCAGTAGGGGCCACTGCTGTTGTTTCCATAGCCTCCGCCGTCAAGGAAGTCACCGTGATTCTTGTACTTTTTCTTAGGATAACCATGAGTGGGTTTTTGATTGTATATCTTAGATTTTCGGGGCGGCGGCGCATAATCACGATCACTGGATGAGAAACACATAATGATCTCGAAACGGCTACCGTTCAAGGCGAATGTCGATAATTAGAGTATTATCAGCGGGTTCAGAGAGTGGAGAGTCGTACCCCGTTGAAAAATGGTGGGTTTGAAATTGGGATTTGAAGGTATAGAGTTTGGTTTGATGTTATCAACGGCCTCAATTTGTCATTTTATGATTTTCTTTATTGTCGGAAAGTAAAAATTATTTAGTAACAAGGACTCCTGGTGCATTATATATACAATTTCTCTACCACAATATGATATATTTTATAGTTACAACCTAAATGGGTGCCATCAGGCGCTCGAGGCTCAGCCGCAGAGAGATTCTCGAAGGATTCCTTCACTGCCTCCTTTGCCTAAATACGAGGATCGCCAGCCTCCACAGGAAGCCCTTTGAAGGCCCTTCTCGTACCGAATCAGCTTGCTCCATCTAGTTTCGTCATCACTCAAGGCTTGAGGTACATCTATGATTGCCTCGCTACAGGGGACCACTGCTGACAATATTATCAGCCACTCTGGCCTTGATGTTTCTCTAGGCAGAGTAAGTTGCTTGTCAGCTGAGCCGTGTGAATGTTGAAAAGTGTGATTTTACTTGCTCCCTGATGCTAATTATAAACTCCTAGCAAACAATATAGTTTAATGTTGGAGAAAATCGCTTGCTTGAAGGCCTTAATGATGAAACATAAACGCAGCATTAAATGTAGATAATCATGTGTAGGAGGTTAAAAAATTCATCTGTCGTGTCGTTAAAAAAGCTATCTATCCCCTCAAACTTCGAGTTGTCATAACTTATATCCTGTTCTCCAATTTCTTGAAGAGTTTGTTAACCCCTTTTTCCATGCGGATTGCACCGTTGCCGAGTTTGCTATACTTGGCAGGTTCATTCGTGTTGGTGGTGGGAGTCTGATCGGACCCTGATGGATTATAGACCTGCTGATGTATGAAATAGTCTTTTGGCCTAGGCTGCTGCTGCTGCGGTTGCTGCTGCTGTTGGGGATAGTTATAGCTATATCCACCGGCAGAGTGCTGGGAAGCCTGTGATTCTCGTCGAGTAAGATGACCATGGTTCTGAGCCAGAGGCTGAGTATATTGGTTAACTGGTGGCGGGCCAAAACTCTGCTGGCCATACAGGTGCGCATTAGGGTCCTGAGGAGGCGGCGCAAAGGTTGAGCCATAGCTTCCGCGATGACTAGCCGCAGTAGTTGGAGGAGCTGTTGGAGGGATAGTGGCAGTAGTTGGTGGAGGTCCAAAAGACATACCGCCGGGTGGGGGGTGACCTGGGGTGTATGATTGCTGATTAATACTCGAAGATGCAGGCGAGTATGGCCCCTGGACGCCTGGAACTGTATAAGGCTGCGGGTTAGAACCGCTAACATTTCCCACACCATGAGGTTGAACAGGTTGGGGGCTCTCAATTTCTCCAGTAGGAGGTGGTGCGAAAGTCATTCCCATGCCGGGGGTGGAAAGTCCTGTACCCACGGCAGCATCGGGGGGTGGGGGAGTCACCTCGCGAGGTTTTATGGGCTCTGGAGCTGGTGGGGCAGCAGGATTATACGCAAGGGGAGCGTATGATGCCGGGGCTTCTTTCTTTTCCTGGGTAGTTGATGCATGAGATGCCGCATCATCTATCGGGCTAACAGGTTGGGTCACAACTTGGACACTTGCGGGAATAACGGGAGGCGTGGGCTGCATGGTTGGATGTGGAGGCGGAGGTGGTGGTGGCGGGATGTTCTTTATACTATGAACATCAGGCCTAATATGCTGCTGCTGCTGCTGATAACCAGGATCTGATATCGCAACCTTCTCCAGGTTTTGCACCACAGCACTCATTGGAGCTTGCTGGGAAGATGGTTGGATTTGCTGTATATTTTCCAGCTGATTTGGGGCTAAAAGCCTTTTAACGGTAGCCAAGAATTGTTTTGCATCGTCCAGAGTCCAGAAATATAGATCAAGCGTATGCAGACGAAAATATGATATACTTCTATCCGCTGGATTCATCCATCCTAAGCGCCACTCATGCTCAGTGCTCCCATGAGTTGTAGGAGACACTCCCATACTGTTTCGACATCCATCCACCGTAAGTGTAAAGAGAGTTGGGAAGGTATCAGAAGTTCGTAGGTGGATAGATGACAACGCTGCAAACGGTTAGAGCTTAACAATACTGCTAAACCCAATCTATATATATGAAATATACGACCTACAGCCGTTGAAGGCACCCTGTTCACGGGTCCCAGGATTGTTCGCAATCTCAATTCTGGATCCGCCCTGAGAAGGGTTATGATAGATATAGAGATAGGAGCCCTTATCGAATCGGTGGTGTGTAGGCTGCGGGGAGGGCGCCGTAAAGTAATAATGAACATCCGAGAACCTGGAATTCCTATCAGCAACAATGTACAGACTTTCAAATTTATCTAAGTCAATTACTTACACGGTCAGGAGCCGTTCTTCGCCTGGGAGGGGGGGCATCTTTAGCACCGTCCTTTAGGCAGTTATGCCTACGGAGCAGTTTGAACAGCTGGCTGGTGCCGAGAATAAAGCCTTCCACTGCACAGCTACCAGGCTATACAGCAAGCCAACGGAGGAGTAAAAGCCAGAGAAGAGACACAAAGCAAGAGTCTTTCTTTTCGTTGCTGGCTGTTTCTTCTCCTCCTTTTTGTTGCCTGCTTATCGTTCCAACTTCTTGCTTCGGTTGTACGGAGTATGTGTAGCCCAAATCTCCAACCAATCAGAAGGTGCAACCTAAGCTCCCGGCGCTTAACAGAGTTATTAGTCATATATTACTAACCTTTGATTAATAATCTTTCGCATTAATTATTATCCGCAGATCTCTGGAAATTTGCCCAAACTGGAAGGGCTCTCTCGGACCTCAAGATTGAAGAACGAGGAAGAAGAGCCAGGAGGGACAGCGACGGCAGCGGGAACAGGACAACTGTTGATACCCTTGTCAATTGTATATCTACAGTCAGTATCTTGACGTGACTCCTATTCATAAGGGTAAAGGACACTAACCTGGTCTGGTCGCTCTCTAAAAAGTTTTAGGACAGTTGTTGGAGCTGCCTGTTCCATTTCCGTCATCCTATCAATTGTCTCTACGACACCGGGAGAGGAGTCTGGCCACTGAAACAAGGGGTTCCTACTTGTTTTAATATCGGCACACATTTCAGAGCAGGCTACGATGTCGCTCGTCAATCTCGCACACGTCTGTTCACATCTTTCAAATGCCAGCAAGGCTCGACTGGCTCTAACGTCTATCCCGAATTCGAATCTGCATCTCGCACTTTCCAATGCCCTTGTCGAAGCCGGTTTCTTGTCATCTGTCGTTCGAGGAGGACCAACACCACCACCACAGCACATGTTGCTGAATATACCTGCAGTCAATGACGAATTAGAACCAATCGAACCTGTGACCCAAGCCAATATTGCGTCAAGAAGACTATGGCTAGGCCTCAAGTACTGGCAGAGCCAGCCAGTTCTCTCCAAACTATCAATGGTCAGCAAGCCTACTCGGCGGATATACGTGGATACAGAAGCATTGCGGGACATTGTCAGAGGGTCAAAAAGTCGCACCATCGCTGGGTTGAGGAACCCTGGTGAGTGTTTGTTCCTGAGTACAGATTGTGGGATTCTAGAGTCCCGGCAGTGCGTGGAAAAGAAAATTGGAGGGCTCGTTCTCTGTCGTGCTGTTTAGGTGGGTTGTATCATACGCCATGGTTTCTTTCTGGCATGGGAACGGAGTTGATGGATTGTGTATATAGATCACTTGATCCGCCCTTTCAGTTGAATGTATTATTATGTGTGTCTCTCTCTCAGACTACGCCATGTCGAATTGTCTTCAAGGAAAGCTACGATAATGCACTGAGTATGCAATATTGTTCTTGACCGCATTTTCTCTGTTCCTAGGTCCCCCAACCTCGTCAATAGTTCTTCTATCTAGCCCCAGTTGGTAAGGACACCATGCAATCTTATGATATAGTCATGGGACCTCCCTTTGACCTGAATTTCTTTTCTTACCTGCCAAAGTGCCCATCTTTTACTCCGTATCCCCGTTTTTATGTATCTAGCAGCTTCTGCCAATGGCATTTTTATCGAGCTTTCTGGCACCTGATTGGCTAATTTTTCTCCTCCACCCTAAAAGGCAAAAAATATGCTCGCGAACCGGCGAGGAAAAAAGGGGAAAGCTCGCTCACCCCAAGCTCGGCGCAAGATAAGCTGAATGCATTCTCTCGAATGCAACGGAGATGAGCACAAGAGCTGCTTCGAGAATGTTCTCCCATTGCGTCCGTTCAGCCAGGTTGAGTGTGACGATTTAATTATCGGCCTCGTATCCCACCAGAGCGGCCGAGGCTTCCCCACCGCAAAGCGAGCTCCGGCTCTCGCTATATAAAACCCCGGGCGAGGACGTCGACGAAGCCTGCGCTCGCGTGTTGCTGGATTAATCTTCGCAGCCGGTTCCAGGACGGCAGAGTTAGTACCCCGTACAATCCATACCCATACAACATACCGGATAATGTCTCTAATGTCGACCTGAACGAAATATTGACCCTCTCCCATCCACACGCGCACGGCTCAGCAACAGCAAAACTTGACGTGCCTATCTGTGACACTATCAGACTGTGTAGGACGAGAACGAATAAACCATCCCGGGGTAGAAATGGCGTCTGAAAAGAAAGATATCGATGCGATCAATGTTGGTTCGACTCGATTGTCAGTGGGAGAGAGTGATGGTGAAAATGCGCCGATTGCAGATGTCTTTCAGAATGCGAAAGCTGCCACGGACAAGGAACGAAAAATGACGCTGCTGCAAGGAATAAGGCTCTATCCGAAAGCACTAGCATGGAGCATCTTGATCTCAACATGCATTGTCATGGAAGGCTACGACATCAGTTTGATAAGCAACTTTTATGCTTTTAGGCAATTTAACCAAAAGTTTGGAGTACCGCTAGAAGATGGGACTTACCAAGTTCCAGCGCCTGTATGTTTACTAGGAAACCTTCTTCGATACGGACAATTCGAGTCTAGTATACTAATTATTACTTAGTGGCAAGCTGGTCTCAGCAATGGTGCAGCTGTAGGTGAGATATTCGGCTTATTCCTGAATGGTTGGGTCTCGGAACGCTTTGGTTATCGGTGGACAATCCTGGGATCTCTGGCCTGGTTGGCTGCCTTTATATCCCTCTTCTTTACCGCTCAGAACGTACAAACTCTTCTTGCAGGTGAAATCCTCTGTGGCATTCCGTGGGGTGTATTCCAGACCCTTACCATCACCTATGCCTCCGAGGTGTGCCCCGTAGCACTACGTGGTTACCTGACAACCTATGTTAATCTCTGCTGGGGACTTGGGCAGCTCATAGGCATAGGAGTAATCCGGTCAATGTTGGATCGAGAAGATGAATGGTCCTTCAGAATACCCTATGCACTACAGTGGATGTGGCCATTACCCCTCGCAATTGCAATTTACATGGCCCCAGAATCACCATGGTGGTTAGTCAGGAAGGGTCGCATTGCAGATGCGAAACGCTCGCTTCTCCGGCTGACTAGTCGGAGTGATGAGAGTGATTTCAACGCCGATGAGACCATTGCGATGATGCTTCATACAACAGCTTTGGAGGCTAAAATTACACGTGGAGCCACCTACTGGGACTGCTTTAAGGGAACAGACCTACGTCGGACGGAAATCGTATGCATGGCCTGGGCTATGCAGAACCTTAGCGGCAACTCCTTTTCGAATTATTCGACGTACTTCCTGGAACAGGCGGGATTGTCCTCATCTCATGCCTACTCGTTTGCTATGGGGCAGTACGCTATTAATATGGTTGGAGTCTTTGGTGCTTGGGGCCTAATGTCCTTCGGGATTGGCCGGAGGACCCTCTACCTTGCTGGTCTATGTGGCCTTTGCACCATGCTGATGGTTATGGGATTCCTCGGCCTGGTGCCACAGTCACACAGGAACGCGGGATCGCTTGCTACCGGGAGTATGATGATCGTTTGGGCTTTGTTCTATCAGCTCTCTGTTGGCACGGTTACCTATTCGATTGTGTCCGAACTTTCAACACGGAGACTCCAGATCAAGACCATTGTGCTAGGCCGAAACTTATACAACATTGTTGCAATTATATGCAACGTTTTGACTCCTTTCATGCTCAATCCTAGCGCATGGGACTGGGGTAACTATGCCGGTTTCTTCTGGGGAGGCATCTGCTTCTGCTGCGTCGTCTACAGTTACTTCCGCCTCCCGGAACCTCAGGGACGATCCTTTGCCGAGCTCGACGTCCTATTTGAGCGTGGGGTTAGTGCACGGAAGTTTGCTTCTACCCAGGTAGATGTGTTCAGCGAAGAGGTAGCAACCAATGTGATTGACACATATAAGGAAAAAGACTCTGGGAACATTGAACCCTAGGGTGTATGATGTCTAAAAATTTTGAATTTTGAACTTTGAAGCTTTGGAGCGTTGGAGCGTTGTTATATGTCGTTTAATACATATATCCATGTATTCATAGTCTACCAAATATATATATAATAACGAATGAACGTATCAATATGTGATTTTTCTTCCCGTGTTGCTCCTGTTTCTTATCACTGTATTAGAAGCGAGTCTGTCATTTATGGGCGAAAGCTAATAGCTTTGAGGGAAGTTTACCCTTCCCCCGGCGGGCTCAAGGTTGATATTGTGGGTATAACCTTCTGAATACCAGGTTTGGTTTAGTATCGCTTAGGGGCTCTTGCTAGCAGTCACTGAAACTATCTTCCAGGCACAACCTGGTATCAAGATACTACAGTTCTAGACAGTAACATTCCTCCAAACGACAGCTTACAACCCGGAACTTCAAGGCTGGTTCTTTGGTGGAGAGACAACCTGACAGGTTGAAATACCGCCTGAGCAAGCGGATTTCTAAGCTATCAACTTGTTTCTCCAGGTATTATTGGGCTTCGCCGTTGCCAGAGAGTTCATATTCTATGCAGTCGACGCCAACGCTCCAGGACATCGAAGATCATCCCGTTCCCCCTCCCAGTGTTGCTTGCATCTCTGACTTGTTTTGTCAAACTCGTTATAGGCAGGTCTAGAATCGACGGGATGAGAGATTATATCGACGATTCTGGGGAGAGATCGTTGTTCGGAAGTTTTCACGTTTTCACCCGAGTTAACGTAGACGACAGCGGGCTGAATTTCATAGATTTGTTCCCGTGCATTAAGCAGATCTCATTTCGACACCAATAGTCCTTTTGATCTCCAGGCCATACCGTACCTAATATCCTCCTTGCCATTTGGGATTGTGCTTTTGGGCTTCTCGGCACCAGTGTGGCTTACCTACTTAACTACCGTGGCTCTCTTGCAAGGGCTTCATCTGTACAGTTAAGTAAGTCTCCAAGCACAAATTTGCCCTACAGACCGCAATCAAATGGTAACCAACGTGGCAATAGATCTGATCCAGGCGTGAAACTGGCTGTTGTCGTTTCTTCGTCGTCGCAGGTTTCCCACGTGACCATTGAGGGGCCCAGGAATCATCACGACGGACTGGCTGAACGTCAGGTTTGAAAGAGGACATCCCTCTCAGCGTCGTCTCAGTGAATGGCAAAAAAGGACAAATTGGTGTTAAATAAATGGTTACAAAAGCCGAAAGCTGTCGGGTCCCCGCAGGCTCTCCTTTCATGTCTCCTCCCACGGACAGGGCAGGGCGGGCTGAGCCCTGGCGCTGGAATTCAAACCGACATCAAACAGAATGGCTGTGACCTGCAGCTCAGAGTGAGGCGATAGCAGGACAGCCTGCAGGAAGGATTGATATATATGTGCAGGCAGAGTACCGAGCAGGGAATGCAATCCAACTTGCACCCCTCCCCCGGCAAAGCTGATCAACGGAGAAGGCTATCCTAGGAGCTCCGACAAAGTGGCCACTGAGAAGAATCAGGCTCTGAAAGCTGCAGGTCCTGCTCTTGTTGGGCTGGAGAACAAGGTAGCTAGTTGTCGGCCGAGGTCTGAAGATGCCCTGAAGAGACGCATTCTTGACCAGAGATGGCAGCGTATGTCCTGGTAGACAGGGTAAAGGAGATATTCGACAGAATTCTTATTTGCAAGGCGCTGGGGACCCTGTATAGGACGAGACACAGACACACAAAGTATACACGCCGAAAGGCTCAGTCCTAGCATAAAACGCCCAGCCAACCAACAAGAGTCGACAGCAGGTCATTTGTGAAATGTCTACGTAAATAGCCGGCCAATTCATTACCAGCCACCTTCATAGCCTGCAGGTCCTTCTCGATGTACCTTGGGTCATTTGGAGCCTGGAATCCTAGTTCATCCGGGCCTATATTATCACGATTAATTATATCCACGGCTGGATCACAAACCTGGCTGACCATGGCGACGGGAGGACTATTGTATGGAAGAATTCAGCCTTAGAAAACATATTATTCTATCGTCATAAATCCAAAACAGAGCTCAGCATCATGACTCTCTTGTACCCAAGCTGCCTTGAGGGAAACTAGCCGCCTGAAGTAATCACCCCACAGTCATGCGGGATTGTGATACGAGTCAAACTGCACAACGTCGTTGGACCAATTCGCTCGCACCAACTGCAGTTGTTCAGGCCAGATTTCGTCTTTTTTTGCTGACAGGCCACTAGCAGAACGCCAACAGAGCAAGCATATCGCTTGAACGGGACCATGCAGAAGTTGGCTCTGTGCCGGCAAGGGAAAAAAACATTGGGCCGCAACGCAACGCGAGTGATGTGGATGTGCGTCAATGCCCAACTCCCCCCCGATGAACAGTATACTAATTCTTTGCACCGCTTAGCACCACCCTCGCAGATCCAGGGGTTGCATTGCCGTTCTGATCTAAAATTGGCGGTCCATTGCCTATCTCCCTAACCCCATAGTGGTGACGGACCGAGAAAGTGCCCAATCTCTATAGGCTGTGGGCCTGCCTTGTTCAATGCTTCACTGCATTCATTGACGATGTGCAACCTGGCTTGCGTGCAGATGGGATTCGTCCGGCAGCCAACGGTTTCATGGCCTTCCCTTGCCTTTCTCCATGTTGACTTCTTGTCTCCAAGGGGTTTAAACCTACATAGCAAGGGACAGCTCAACGAGACGGACAGACGCCCGCATTTAACAAGCTATTTTCACGGCGACCACTAGGAGCTTCCATCTCCCGGTCCATAGGCCCAGAATACAGCGAAGAGAGAAACGGTTTTGTTGAACACGGTATTGGCTGTTCAAAGCGGCCGACCCTCTCCGCCCACACTCTTTGATGCCCAAAAATTGCTCCCTCTGGCTCCCATTTGACCATGTGATGCTTGTTTCCTTGTTAATTTGCATCTGCCTCTTCGATCGAAATTCAGTCATCGGCTTACTGAAGACCAGATGGCGCATTCTCGTGGTGCGGGGCGCCATTTTTTGAGTTTGGGTCGTGTCAACTGCAAGGCCCTATTCCGGGATTTATAGGTTCATATAATGCCCATGAAAAGAAAAATAGTGAGACGACAGACGTGTACGTGGAGCCGTTTGCTCGCCTTCTAAGCTATACTGCTCGTAGCTCTGTTTCCCACCCAGCCGGCCACCCAAGCCGCAGGAAAACATTATTAACCAACGATCTTTACCCGTCATCTCCTTGGAAAAGAAAGACATTGATTACTTTTATCCGCTGCCTTACTTACCCCCGATGGCTTGTTGCGCCTCTTCCTGGCCCAACTCCGCGAATTAGCGGTGTGAACATCAAGACTATCTAGATTCAAGCCTTTGTCTCCTGTGTTTCCTTTTTTCCTTTCCTTTTCTTTGGCTCGGTGCAGGCGTTCGACAATCTATATAGAATTAATTCCCATTCCTTTTTATAGCCCTTGCATGGCTCGCTGGGTTTGGCTTGATAACGTTGCTTGTGTTTCCTCAGAGAATGGCATACCCAGGAAGCATTCCTCTATCCCCAGGTAGCCTTCGGGAGAATGATTCAATGTTCTATCCCCCAAGGAACAATGCGGCCACATTTCCTTTTCGCAGGTTAGTCCTGAATCTCCCCACTGGAGCCTGGCATCAAGCTTAGCGGAATCAAAGACTTATTCAATTCGAACAGTCCCAGTTTGTTAAACAGAGAGCGCGAAATTCCTTGTTACTCAGACCTACCATGGCCACCAGAGATACGAAACGCAAGGTACGGACCAAGAGAACATTTTATATCATCCGGTATCGTACGATGAGTGTAGCTAAACATCGGATTATTAATGGAGCTAGAATTTCACCACCTTGGGATATTTCGCCCCGAGACCACGGAGAAATGTCTTCCCCAGAAAGACAGCAGCCCGGGCCTGGTAGGCCGCTCGATGTGTTCACAGGTCGAGGTATGGTTACCACTCCACCTACGACGTACGATCGATACTCCACCATCCACCCCCCTATAGCCCTGGAACCAATTGGCGAATTACCGCGACAAAACTCTAGTAACGGTTCGAAAGATCCGTTCATGTCTTATCACAATTCCAGGCTATCTGATCCTGGAATGCCCCTTTCTTTGGAGTCTGATCATTCTATGGGGCGTATGAAGAAGATGAATAACCAGGAACATGTGGACTCCATCCCGAGATTCCACTTGAGGCGAAAGCCCGGGAACAGGGATGAGTTTGACGGACCAACACAACTGCTCAGGATGCCTAGCCCAGGCCCAGCAGCTACTGAAATTCCGGAGAAGGACCTGCCACATCTGCCCACCTCATTGAATGTACAGGAACAAGTGAAAATTTTGTGTGATATCAACGACCGCTTATCCCGGTGCGCTTTTGACTTTGTGGCCAAATACCAGTTCCCAATCCCACTGGAGCCTGAGAAATCAGAAGTAAGAGCCCCAGAGGACCGTGAATGGACTGAATGGGTCCACTTACTTAGGAGGCTTGCAACTAAGCGCCGCATCCCTGCGCGCGTTTTATATGATGGCCAAATAAAACAGTTCATCACTGTGCTCGAGAACTCCCTGGAGATGCGCCACACAGCAAAGAACCAGTCGCGCCCATTGAGAGATGATCGAAACATCTTGCAACTTATATCTGCCGGAACACAGGTCGCTAAAATACTTAAAGACGCCCCTGCGATGGAATATTTTGATTTCTTGTATTCCCGAACAGAAAGGCAAATTCATGAGCGACGGAATCATACTCCTAGTTTCTTTTAATTGGGCATGCGGCTGATCGTATATTATACGAACATGAATAGTCACTTTTCCCAACTCCTTATGACTTTACCCACTTATTCCTCATTTCCATGAAGTATAGCTTTCATGAAAGCCATATATTGCCCATTTTATGGCAAAATGTTCCCGCCCCATCCAACATTCTTTTTTTTTTTTTCCACTTTTCCTTTACCCACGCTGTTGAATCGACGGGAAATTTCACCACATATGGAGTTTGAGTTATTTCATACCATCAGGGAGCCGGAAATGGACGTCCTGCCGTTGTCTTCCTGGAATTCGATTTTTGGGATTATCCAATGACCCACCTGAAACCTGGGTATTCCTGTCCCTTCCTCCTGTCCCTCTTGCATCATTCTCTATCACTTATTGTTATTTCAGGGATTAATCGGGAACGAACCATTATTTGTGCATATATATACCAAAGCCTGTGTTTCCCCCCTCCACCTGCTCTTTCCCTAAATAATGACTTTTGATTGACATTTTTGTTGCCTGGCATGAATGCCTCTGGCTCTAGATATTTTACTGAACAGCAAATGGCGTTCACAGCGTTCCTTAAACACGGATTACGTTTCACATTGATTACCATTAGCATCGAGTTTGCTCTTTTCCTATTATAGCGCAATCTTGGGAATATGCATCCTTTTTCTGTGATGATTTGGCTATCCGTTGAATACGTGGCCCAATGGCATATGGTCATGAGCGACGGAGTATGTTGTTATTTTTCGAGATTGGTTCTGTTGCGGATTAAAGTATGTTGATACAATAATGCTCTTCTATCTATTTCTACATTAAAGCACAGGAGAAAGTGGTCATGACAAAAAGATCACACCGAGAACGCGAGCACCAAAAAATTTAGCAAGAACGCCTCGCACATTGCTCTTCTTTAGGCCAAGGATTTCTCTATCCCTTTAGCAATTCGAGTTGAAGCATGTAACATTCTAGTAATAATATCTCTAGACCATGGCCATTTCCATAAGCCGATGGTGGAGAAGCCAACCAAAGAAACAAAAGTTGTAAGCATAGCTTTGCTGAGGACATTTGTTTGTCTTTTCGTGGCCTTTACTACCTCCGAGTAGCGGTCGTTGCTGAAACTAACACGAGCATATTGTGTAGACCAACCAAGCCCAGGAAAGTACTTGTAAAGCGCCTCCTCAAGAGCTTTTCTCATCCGGTACACTGGTGATTTCACACCTGCTCTCATTTCAATGAAATTTTCCCTGGAAAGATGGTTGATGGCATGGGCGTCAGGAATGCGCTGGCGGGAGTAGGCATCGAGCGCTTTTGCACGAAGCGATGCGATTTGTGGGCTATTATCTGCACTAGACGCAGAATATACACCCTGTTTATCTAGATATTCAAAAAGTACCCTAACGTCCTCAAGACCTGCATTAAGCCCCTGTCCGTAGAATGGGACCACGGCGTGGGCGGCATCGCCAAGTATGACAGCACTGGAGCCATAATGATGAGGAGAAGATTTGAGACTGATCAATGGGAGGTGAGGATTTGTGCTAAACTGCTTGATAAGATCTTCAGGCGGAATCAACCCAGGAGAGACGCCAGGGAAATGGGTCTGGAAGAACTTGAGGAGGATTTTTGGATCACTTTCTAGAGTTGCAAAGTGCTCGGCAGGAGCGAATAGGGTGCAAACAAATGTTTTATCAGGAGACGGAAGCGCGATAAACATAAAGTCACCACCAGGCCAGATATGCAGGTGGTGTGGAGAAATTTGAAAGTCGTTATCGTTGGAGGGTGCAATCGAGAATTCGCACCATAAACAGTCGATATATTCTTGTCGATAGTCCATGCGGGTATATTTCATGAGGTGATATCTTGTCGCGGAGTGAGCCCCATCAGCGCCTATCAGGAAATCAAATGGCACCTCCAGCTCCGGAGCACGGGTGAGGTTAATGGACTTGTCATCACCGTTGGATGTAGATCTAAATCCGGGGGTATCTCCGGGGTTCTTTCGCTCAAACCAAGCTTTTTTATTTTTGAAATCAGCGCCTGTAAGTTTGTGATTAAAGAATAACTTGACGTTTGGCTCTTTCTCCAGCTCATCCAGGAGAGTTGTGTTGAGTTTTCCCCGGTCAATTGAGTTTATATACTAGATGGGAAAATATAAGCCTGCAATTCATGGCAAACAGAGTAGGTAGTAACAACTAACTCTTCCATGGACGTCGTAGTCCTGAGAAGCCTCCCATAGAGTGCCTGTGGAGCTACGTCCATGAATCATGCGACCTGTCATTGGAATTGCTTCGCTCAAGACGGTTTCGACAAATCCGGGCCGGTTGGCGGATCTCATCGCATTCAATCCACGCTCGGATATAGCAAGGTTGATAGACTTTGTGAAATTTAACGGAACAGTGGCTTCATCGCGCGGATCTAACCATACTGTAAGTCAACTGCCAAAGGCAATATAATATGAACATTGTTAAAAAAGGTATGGGGGCGCTGCGGGATTAAAAAACAAGGCAACATATTCACTAGATCCAGCGACAAGCCCTCTCCCATTGAATAGATCGACATGACTTCCTCCCGCTGTAGAAAATACACTTCATTCGATGAAAGAAACAATGGCAGCTTAATAACACGTACCTCCTCTAAGCTCGTAGAGTTCGACACTATCGCCTCTCATAGCAGCGTAGAGAGCCGCCAGCGAGCCGACGGGACCGGCCCCTACAATCACCACCTTCTGCATGTTTGACAGCCGTCGTTTTTGACGTATGTCGCCGAAAATGAGAGTCGTGTTGGCAAAGTTGGGGGATTTGCTCCAGAAGGCGTCTTGTCTACGGGGCTAAATATCCATTGCTCCGTAGTTAAATAACAAACATCTGGGGCAATATTAGTAATTCCATTGGCTTCGTTTATGAACGGACATCGACCCCTTGAGACCACGGAATATTTTTCTTTGCTGTGGTTGATGTGACACAGAACTTGGTTGTATCGCTCTGCGACAGAACTCTGAGAAACCTTGGTCGGGACTGTATGTAACACCACTGGCACCTCTCTTGTTAGCCAGGCACGCGCTGTGAAGATCCAAGGCGTTGAAAGAAATTTGCTGATGAGTCCCGAAAAATGTATGTGGCTGGACGGCAGGCGGGCGGAACAGGGCGCAACCCCTGGGCCGGGATGGCTCTTGCGAATCAACGACGTGGAATTCGGTTATGTAAGAAACGCCACGCAGTTGTCCCAAGGAGCCGTCTTCTTTCACGAGTTTCTCACTTGCATGGAGACAAAACTGGATTTGCAGAGTGTCAGCGACATGCTCGGCCTTGAAGAACTTGACATTACAAGTGTGTCCAGTGTTGCCTTTTATTATGACGGGGAGTTTGGTCACATCGAGTCGGAAAGTATCAACGAGGGACAGGTTTGACCTACTTTAAATACGGAGCAGCGAGCCTATGAATTCCTAGTTGAAGCGCGGCGCAACGCAATCCATCCACGCTTATCACCTGCATGAAAGTTATCTGTGCTTGCTGTCCTTGAGGAGTTTAAGGAGTATATTATTCCGTATTTTGCACAAGGCGAGGCGTTGAAGTTAACTGTCCGAAAGGAGTAATAATTATCGCGCGGCTAACTATTTTAAGCGTCGTCGCTTAGTAACCAGGAAGCGAAGAAAAAAGCTGCAGATCTTGATCGCGGAGAATTGGACAACCGAACGACCAGCTGCTTTACCACGACGGGATCACTTCCTCTAGGAAAGAAGCACTAATAGGCTTTTCTCTTCGAACCTGGCCTTTAGTCGCAGATAGGAGCTGTATTCCAAATCTGTGTTCCATTTGTTAGACAGCAGATATGAGCGCTCCAGACAACAAACATTGTAGCGGGGTGGATTGCAGTCAGGCAGCAGGAAGTCTACGATGTCCAGCGTGTCTTAAAATTGGGATTGAAAGCTACTTCTGCTCCCAGGACTGCTTTAAGCGTAGCTGGGTACGCTTCCGTACTGTCTCACAAGGTGCTGAGACCGGCTCCTCTAAACTCGGGTGTTGCTGACCTTTAACGTACAGGGTGAGCACAAGGCGATCCACAAGTCCAAGGGTGAGGAAATATTTTGATTATGTGATTGATATTGTCATCAGGACTTAGTCTGGTCTAACGGTCATTTTTCAGAAACGTTCAACCCGTTCCCAACATTCCCTTTTACGGGTAGTCTACGACCTGTGTATCCCCTTTCTCCCAAGAACCCTGTCCCTAGCTCGATCCAGCACCCCGATTATGCAGCAGATGGAGTTCCACGCTCAGAACAAAAAATATTCGGGAGACACAACATCAAAATACTCAACGAAAAAGAAATAGAGGGGATGAGGAAGGTGTGCCGGTTATCAAGAGAGGTGCTGGATATTGCCGCTCGAGAAATTCGACCAGGTGTCACCACTGACCACATTGATAAAGTTGTGCATCAAGCTTGTCTAGAAAGAGAGGTAAGTGATACAGAGTCTTTCTCGTTTCGATATACCGGCTGTCTGACTGTCTTCCAGGCTTATCCATCACCACTAAACTATGTGAACTTTCCCAAATCCGTCTGCACCTCTGTGAACGAAGTTATCTGTCACGGTATCCCCGACCAACGACCCCTAGAAGACGGTGATATTCTAAATATCGATATCTCGCTTTACCATGGCGGATTCCACGGCGATCTCAATGAAACATATTATGTCGGCGACAAAGCCAAGGCAGACCCTGATGCGGTTCGAGTTGTAGAAACTTCAAGGGAATGTTTGGACAAAGCGATTGAAATTGTTAAACCAGGAACCCTATTCCGAGAATTTGGGAATGTGATCGAGAAGCACGCCAAGAGCCGGGATTGCAGCGTTGTCAGGAGCTATTGTGGCCACGGAATAAACCAGCTATTCCACACTACCCCAAGCATCCCGCATTACGCTAAAAGCAAAACTGTGGGGTCAGCCAAAGCAGGGATGTGCTTCACTATTGAACCCATGATCAATCTCGGAAGTTATCGAGACAAAACATGGCCCGACAACTGGACAAGTGTTACCATAGACGGGAAGAGATCAGCTCAGTTTGAGCATACGCTTCTAGTGACAGAGGATGGTGTCGATGTCCTTACTGCAAGGCTCCCAGATTCGCCGGGCGGTGCGATACCGATGCCAGCCGCTGCTTCATAGGGCGTGACGAGCTAGAATTTCGGAGTCACGCCTTCCCGTATCAAAGTTAATCGTGTTTCTGAAGAATATCAAATAAGCCTTTTTCTACTATCTAGAATGCTCTTTTTGGACGACAAGAAAGAGAAAAAAAAAATAGATTCCGCCTCTCGCATGGCCTTTTTCAACAACTATTACTTCGATATCCTTTCCAGGAGCTCTCTTTGTAAGTGGCACGTGCTATGAGCTATTTAGCCGCAAAGTTTCCATTAGCGCTGTTATTGTCACGTGCTAGGTATTTATCTGCCGCGGAGCCGTCTGCTTTAGAATAACGTGGAAATGAACTTTGTTACACAGGTCAGCTCCAACTCAAGATGGATATAACGACTGAATTACACGCTGAAGAGTCCCGGCCTTTAGCTGCTACCCGCAACAAAGCTCAGCAATTCCTCGGTTCTGGTTGGTCGTCCTTCTGGATAATAACGAGCCGCCGGATAAGGCTCGAAGCGGGGCTTGCGCCGGCCCCACTTTTGCTTACCGAGCAGCTTTGGCGCTGCTTAAACATATTTAAAGCGTCTTGAGGCGCCAGGCCCGACTTCGGGAAAAACTTCGTTGAAGAGAGTGAGTGTGACTTCTGACTTTCTAACTGGAGTGTCAGGACTGTACGTAGACTGTGGCCGTCACAATGAGGACATCGCATCTTGCTGACGATGATTCTCACACACCAGCAACTGAGACATCGCCGTTGCTAGGTACCCGAGCGGTGAATGACTCGTTAAACGGCCCGTCGACCGCGGGAATAGGAGCTGGCAATGGGCAGCCAAAGCCAGATGAGGAGACAGCCGGTGTTAATGGGATTGATGACGCAAGAATTGCTCAGTTCAAGGGCGTTCCGGAGCTGCAGAAGCGTCTCAAGTATATTGTGCCGGCAATCACCATCGGAGTGAGTACAAATCCATTCAATGTTACCTCAGACCTTCATCAGGCTAATAACGAGTCATACAACTAGGTCTTCCTTTCATCCGCTGATCAGACTATTATCGTTGCGAGCTACGGTAAAATTGGCAGTGACCTCCATGCTCTTAATTTGACCAGCTGGATTGCTACTTCGTACTTTCTATCGCTGACCGCCTTTCAACCGTTGTATGGCCGCCTGAGTGACATATTCGGAAGAAAAGCATGTCTATTATTTGGGTATACTATCTTCGGCACGGGGTGCGTATTGTGCGGATTGGCCCAGAACATTAAACAGTTGATCGCTGCACGGGTAAGTTCCCTCTCCTCTAGAGAAACCCACTAGGTAAGTGTCACTGGCTCATTTATTGAGAGTTAGGTGTTCCAAGGCATTGGAGGAGGTGGTTTATCGACCGTGGTCAGCATTATCATGAGCGATATTGTTCCATTGAGAGACCGTGGTGTATGGCAAGGTGTCATCAATATCGTTTGGTCCGCTGGGTCTGGTCTCGGAGCTCCTCTAGGTAAGCTACGGCGCAGTGGTATTGCTTAAACCTTGGAGCTAACATTAATGGTATAAAGGTGGTTTTCTAGCGGATACTATCGGATGGCGCTGGTATGTTCATTGCCTTGTACTTTGTGTCGGAATTCCATCTCACCTACTGATCTCCTTTTTTTTAGGGCTTTTCTTGCCCAAGGACCTTGCTGTTTACTTGCATTTGTTGTCGTAGGGCTCACCCTAAAAATGCCGACAACAGATCAGTCAAACTGGAAAGAGAAGCTAAAGCGAGTTGATTTTATTGGAGCATTTGTTCTCGTTGTCGCCGTCTTTGGGCTCATCCTTGGGTTAGACCGAGGAGGGAATGTTTCTTGGACCATGCCTCTGACGATCATATCGCTGTCTGTATCTGCAGTGGCATTCATTCTGTTTATGGTCGTCGAGGCCCGATTCGCCGTCGCTCCATTTGCTCCCCTCCACATCACATTCGGCCGTGATTTAGTAGCATGCTACCTGACCAACTTCTTCAGTTTTGGTGGATGGCTTGCTGCCATCTTCTATATCCCGTTATTCTTCCAGGCTAGTGATGGTAGCTCTGCTGCCAGTGCTGGAATTAAGCTTCTACCATCCATCCTGCTGGGAGTATCAGGATCACTTTTCGGGGGTTGGTTGATGAAGAGGACCGGTAAATATTACTGGATCACCTTCTACTCATATGCTTTGTTGGTTATTGGCCTTGTTGTGATTACCGTATTCTCTGGTATCATAGCCAATAGCACCCCGATGATAATCATCGGCATGACCATGTGCGCATTTGGAAACGGCATTGGGGTTACAACAACACTGATTGCATTAAGTATATACCAATTCCATACCCTCTGCACTTGAAAACAACCGCTAACTGTTCTAGTTGCAAATGCTTCCCCTGAAGACCAAGCTGTCGCCACTGCCTGTTCATATCTATTCCGATCGCTAGGGTCAGTCATCTCGATATCTCTCTCTGCCAGCATTGTCCAGCAATTCCTCAGGAGCTCCCTGCGTTCTGCACTCAAGGGAAATAAGAACATCGATGAGATTGTGGACGGGGTCAGGCAGAGTCTTGACTACATCAAACACCTTAACCCACAGTTAAGGGAAGTTGTTAGAGACTGCTATGGCCGTTCAACGACAACGGCGTTTGGCTTTATGACCATTCTTGTTTTCCTATCATTTATCAGCGCTGTATTCATCCGAGAACAAAAGTTAAGCGCATAGATCACTGTCGGCTGCAAGGTTTGAAATAGAAGACTGTTCCTTAAAAGGTAGGATATTCAGGCTTTTCTGTTAGACGTTCACTTTTTTAAACTAGATCATCAGGCATATTTCGGGTTGATCATTTCCTCCAGAGTCTCAGTTAAAAATTATAGAAAATACCTTTTCCATGGCTTTTGTGTCCCTGACCTTCGCTTCGTATGTTTGTCAGCTGTAAGGTACAATGCGAATAAGATTGTGATTATCATATTCACACTATACCCCCGTTTGACTAGGATAGCTTGGGAAAGAATAAATCCTATTTAGCTGATTTTGGATTGCATCTCTTCGTTCTTCGTTCGTCTCCCAGTTGCCTGCTAAGTCCGTCTATTGTATCCGTATAATCCTTCAAATACATGTTATCAATGACAAACGATTTGACAGACTAATCATCTCTACTTGCCAATATTCCTGGTAAATCGGAGAGCCGTACTATACCGCCATCCTATATACACAATGCAATATCCCAAAATCCAGATGAAATTATAGCAGATCATTTTTCCATGGATAGTCACCATCATCGGATGTCTCAGTAACCATGCTAGACTCATACGCGTAGTGTCTAACAGCACTTCACAGTCTTTATTGACTACCAAGGAGATCTTTTTTGCGTGAAATAACAACCGCACTTCATCTTTCGAGTAGTAGAGGAGAGGATTAGTTTATGGATTTTTGATTGAGGATGAAAACCGCTGCATCATCTCTGCTATCCGTGGTTCAACCGTGGATCAGCATTTAATTCCTGGCTTGCCACTAGAAAAGTAACTTACTCCTTCGAACGGCCCAGAGCATGATGATAATAAATGCTCCTTCAGCTAGATTCATCTAAACATCTGTATCCATTCATTACATGGTGGTTTAATATAGCTAGACGTAGGTTAACTTTAGCACAGTGGATCTCCTGTCCAAGCTAACTAACAAGTCAACTAGTTAACTAACTACGCCTTGAAAAAGTGACAGCACCGCCAGCTACGTAACTCAAACTGCCGTGCCAAATCTTCAACCGCAACAACATCTCTATGCTAATCAGAACAACAGCTACACAGTCGCATGCAAGTGCTTGGAGGATATGCTATATCGCGAGATATGACGGCCATGCTTCGCTCCCTCTAGCCATCCACCGCTGTCGAGAATGTCGTCCTCTAACGCTCCCTCCTCTATCGACGGGACCTCTGCCCTGACCTACCGCCGGACATTTTTCATTGTCGCTGCGTTTGCCGGCACTCTCGCCCTCACGCAGCTCCATCGATATTTCTTTTCTTCGCCAGCAGCTTCCCAGACCCTCCATAGGCGAAATGCGGTGCGACACCAAAGACATTCCCAGAGACGGGGTGGGATATCTCTGCCCAGCGGAGAGACGTATGAATCGTCCAGTCCGCTAGCTCCTTCGCTTGCGCTGGCTCAGCGTGAACGAGAAGGCAGAAGTTACGGCCATTTTACACTTCGGGTTGACGCCGAGCATACTCTGCAATGCCCTCTTTTGCCTTCACAGCTGGCATCCGTAGAGACCATACAGCGGGAGATCGGAGCCAGTCTGGAGAGCGCAAACTTAATGCGCCATATGATAGAGGATGAATTTCTTACTCGGTTCCTGATAGCTGAGTTTCCGCCATCGCATGTCATTCTTCTCTCTACTGGGGAATGGAGATATTTGCTTAATGAGCTTACATCTCGTGGAATTTCAGAGGTTGCTGTCAACAATGCCTTTACGCGGTTTAACGAGAACCCACACTTTGGTGAACAACCCGACACTGAACGGCCCGTAGGCCAGGAGGATGCAAACTTGGTGGTGAACACCAATGCCATGCCAGCAGAACAAACCCCTCCTCCTCCACCTCAGCCTGAGATAGGAGACACCACCATAGATGATCAGAGTCTCTTCTCATGGAGAGACGGTACAAATGACACAGCTCCGCCGAGAGAAGGACAAAATCTGCTTAATTTGCTCTACCATATAGCTGAGGACCAAGCAAGGCGTGATGGCTATATACATCGAGGAGTAACGTGCAACAGTTGCGGTGTCATGCCAATCCAAGGGATCAGATACCGCTGTGCAAACTGCATTGACTATGACCTTTGCGAGGCCTGCGAAGCCTCCCAAGTTCATATTCTCACCCATTTGTTCTATAAAGTCCGGATACCAACTCCATCGCTGGGAAGTGTAAAGCAGGTCCAACCAGTTTTATACCCAGGGAAGCCGAATATGCTTCCTCAAACGCTACCAAGAAATGTAGCAAAGCGACTCAAAAAGGAAACGAATTTTGAGAATACCGAAGTCGATGCGCTTTGGGACCAGTTTAGATGCCTTGCAAATGTTGAATGGCCCGAAGAGCCTAACGGCCTTCCGCTGGCAATTGATAGAAAGACATTTGACCGGTGCTTTATCCCTAACCGGCCTCCTCCACCAAGCCTTATCTATGATCGGATGTTTTCCTTTTACGATACCAACGGTGATGGTCTCATCGGGTTCGAAGAGTTCTTGAAGGGTCTGGCAAGCTTTGGTAACAAGAGCATGCACGAACGGCTGAGACGAATATTTGCAGCTTATGATATAGACAGAGATGGTTATGTGGAGCGGAAAGATTTCCTACGTATATTCAGAGCATATTATACCCTGAGCAGAGACTTAACTCGAGATATGATGTCCGGAATAGAGGATGATTTTATGGAGAGCGGCTCTCGAGACGTGGTACTGGGAAGTCAGCCCATCAGTGCTGCATTTCCCGGAACCATACCTGGATCAGATCGATCCAGAGCTGGTGAAGGCAAACGTACGAATTTGCAGGGTGACCTAGAGGTCATCGATAATGAGGCTGTAGTAAGAGAAGATGGTGATGAAACGGGTGATAGGGACATTGTTCTAGGTGATGCAGCTCTCAGAGATACACTTGGACCCAACCGCCATCGCCAGCGAGATCCATCAAGGTCAGATAGTACAACTCAGGGACCATACTATGGGCCTAGGCCAAGCGACTCGTCCACTGATCATGGGGATGGCTTCGATCTTATCTGTGCTGGCCCCTATCCTTGCGAGAACTTTCTGAACTGGCCCCCGGCCGAGCATGTTCAACGTGAAGATATTATCAATGCTCTTGGGGCATACGTACCCCTAGAGGATGTAACGGACTTTGTTGATAGGGCTAGGATCGGAACCTGTCTTATCGAGAGACTAAATGCTGCAGAAGCGGAACATCAGTCGAATATCAGGCGAGAAGGCATTGAAGAGAGATGGCGGCGACGGGCATTTTACCTTGAGGAGGAAGAAGGCACAAGTGGACGACCAATGTACGAAGGAAATGAGGATGACTATGAAGCAGCGGCCTCGGATGGAGAATGTAATGAGGACTCAGATTGGCATAACCCTACCCCAAGGTCTAGGTCTTCATCTAAAGTTCGCTTCCAAGATGATGTAACAGACAACGAATATGAAACTCGCTCAAACCAATCTACATCATCACGCAGCATCCAACTGGGTGAACGATGGGGTGGTTATGAAATTCCAGAAGTGGAAAGGGATGCAGGCAAAGAGATTCTTTATCAAGTCACTCAGCAGGGCTTGAACGAGCTTTTGGATCTCATCTTTAAGCCAAAGGAAGATCTCCTCATGGAAGCTTACCGTACCCGTACAGAACGGAAGCGATGGGCTAAGGAAATTGAAAGATTCCAGGAGAGAGGGTATCGAGTTAAGGATATTAAGAATTGTGATCGCAGGAATCCAAATGGGGATGACACCAATGATCCAGAATCGGCTGGCAACAGGTCCCTAAAAGACCTATTACAAGAGAGCGGTTTTTCAGTCGACCCAGAGTTCCTTGAGGAAGTCGAGCGCGAGGAAGAAGATGGCATTGATCAGGCTTATTCATCTCAGCAAGAGGGCAGCGTGATATCTGACCATTTGAGTGATCATGAAGTTGATTATATGCCCATTGCACCTGAAAGCAATAATTTCCAAGGTGACACCGAATCACCATCGTCTTCCGAGAACAATATACCTCTGCCTCCAGACCCTACCCTCCCACAAAATCGACCCAATGAGGAAGACCTAGTGGCATTAGAACATATGCCCCATGGATCACATCACTCACCCCGGCCACACTCTGCTGAGCCGCACCCTATATACGAATCTGCATCAACGTCAACATCAACTTCCGGGCCTTCTCACCATCGCCTATCAAGCCAGCGTAGGTCTCGAAATCGCTCATTACCCCTTCGGCTTCGCTTCCAACAGTCTCCGCCTCCAAATCGTACGCGAAGTAACTCGGGCTCATCCGTAGCATCCTCATCTTCTACCCCTTCTGTGAAGAATGCCGTGCTTCCCTCACCGCCGCCCTCCCCGAAGATTCTATCCCGCTGGGCAAAATTAAATCTAGCTGAACAAGAAGCCAAGGAACGAGGCGGATCAGGAGCTAAGCTCAATTTCGAAGAATTTGCCATGCGGATGCAAGGAGAAAGAGGGAAGAGGCTTGGTTTTGTCGCAAGCTGGATTGATATGACTACTTTTTAATCCTACGCAGCAAAAGATATCGTCGTGGGCTGGAGTATTTGTTGAACTTGATGTTGACCTGGTCTTTACTCTTACTGTATCTATTATGTCATTGATACCCTTACTTTAGCATGGTGTTCTTCTCCGGATGGCTTATAGCAAAAATATGTTCATGTTCATTATCAGCTGTTTTGACTTACTAGTGATCAAGAAGTAGCCGTTGATGTTTAGATTTTGCCTATATTCCGAGTACGAGGTAAAAAGTCCATCATAGTTGCATAGCGTAGCATAGTTCGGATCCAAAAATGATACAAAACGCCAGGAAATGCCCGATGTGAATTAAACCATAGTATACAACTAATCCCAGTATTTGATAACTCCCTCCAACCCAGCCGTGGCCACTTTACTAGTCTCTTGAGGATGCCAATCTACACATGTAATCGCAGAACCTTCCTTTCCTCCCGCTTCAATCTTGTGCCACATCTTGCCCGTCTTCCAGTCCCAGAAGCAAACATATCCACCACTGTCACCAGATGTGACAAACTGGCCATCAGGACTGATTGAAACGTCAATGGCATAACCTGCGTTATTATGTCCTCTGAATAATTTCTTCCTATTTTGACGGAATTTATCTGTTGCTCCATAGACGACGATACTATTATCTCCAGACTGGAAAGCAACGTATTTGCCGTTAGGATGTGGAGCAGCACGGACAAGGGCATAGAGATGTGGTTCAGCAATGAATTTGATAGGTACTGGGATGTTGTACTCCCAAGCACGAAGCGACTTATCGTCGGAGGTGGAGATGAAACGGCGGTTGTTATCAACGAAGGTGATTGTGTTGACAGCGTCAAGATGGTGGTCGTATTCTTGGGTAATAGCACCGGAACGGATATCAAATTGAATGATTTTCTTGTCAGACATGCCTGCAAGAAACTCATGGGAATTATCAGGGTCGGGGTTGAATCGGACAACATGAGGGGTTTTTCCAGTAGAGAAGCGCTGGATGCATTTCCCGTACTCTGTGTCCCAGAGCTTGATTTGTCTGTCATATGAGGCAGAAAGGAAAGTGGCTCCAGTTGGGTCAAAAGTGGTGTCCGATACTGAGTTTGCATGTCCGGAGTATGTACGGAGAAGCTCTCGTGAATGATATACATCCCATAACTTTACTTTCGAGTCCGCCGAGGATGAAAGCAGAAGATGACCAGAACTAGGGAAGAAGCGCAATGAGGTGATGGGCTTCGTGTGGGATTTCCACGTGTGAATCAGCTTCTTGGGTATGTAGTTCTTCACACTTCCTGGCTCCTTCTTGAGGTCGATATCCAGATCTTGTGGTACATGCATATATGTCCGGCCCTGGTAGTCGCGCTCTTCTGAACCGTGGAACTCTGTTGTTTCCGTGCGGGATAAATCTTCTTGATAAGCTGTAGCCTTTTTATCCATTGCCGGCATTTTCGACGGAACGATCCCCTCTTCGATATATTCTTCATCGCTGCCCAATTCCGCCAGAGCCTCAGCTTCCCTGTCAGCTATCTCATCGGCTTCATATTTTGCCCAAGGACCTAAATACGCCCCTTCGCCTTCAACAATGCTCGAATCGCCTTTTTTTTGTCGTTTTCGCCGTATAGCTGCACTTTCCTCCTTGGAGGGTCGCATCTGCACCACATCTTTACCCCCATAGCGCGCCACCTGTTCCATGTTTCCTACAAAGGCCCCAGGTTGGGTTGGATCCTTGGTGTAGCCTAAGCTCTGGAAAGTACGCTGCTGGGTGACGAAGGTTGCCTCGCTTATTGCGGCTTCTTCGGCGTATCCGGTCAATACATTCTTTCTCTTAACTCCGGAGTTTTCAGTCTTGAATGGGTTCGCTGGACCAGCTTGTGGCCGCGTGAGGTCGTCGTAGGTGGCATTATATGTCAGTGCCGTATCAGTTGGTTTTCTCAGCATTAGGTGCAACTGTGAAGGACCCTATGGAAAATGTTAGCAACGGGGTCAAATAATAGACATGAGGTCTAGTAATATGACCAAAGAAGACCAAACCTCTACTGGGACATCTGGAGCTGCAACTATAGCAGGCGTCGGGTTTGACTGAGCGGGCGCAGTCCCCATATCATCGTCACTCGAGGAATCATATTGTGCACCTAGTAAAGACGCCATATTGGAATGCGGGAGCTTGATTCGAGATACGATCGATGTCTCCAAATGTTCAAGTATGGAAGTTTTATCAAAAGTCCAATGCGCTGCAAAAATAAAGTTGATTATATAATAACTCAACATGATAGCCTCGTATCGCAGCCATTTCATTGGTCAGCTAGCCTACAAGGAACAATCGTCGCTCTACGTCTCTGAACTCGAGATCGCTGAATGGTGTATAGATTCTTGCTAGCAAAATGGGGGAGATGGGCATAAATGAGCCGTATAAGAAAAAAAGAAGGATAAAACCAAACGGTTTAATTAAAATAAATAGAAATTAAAATAAATTCATTCTGCGGCAGAAAGTACAGAAAGCACACCGCCTGGCCTATCTAGGTAGTACCTTATTTGGACGTCCAATCTTCCATCTAAAGGACGACGATAGGAACGAAAGTCTTCATACTCGAATTACTTAGCTGGTATAGGAGTATTGCACATAAGATAGATAAAGAGCAGGGCAGAGAAGATAGACCATGGGTCGGGCTAAGCGTACTGGTAAGCCAGAAGATGATGTATGGATAACAAAGGCTGACCTATCTGATGTTAGGGAGCATTTCAATGCAAAATTCCAACCAGGCTGAGTCCAAAAGAGCAAGGCCAAATTCAAAAGGGAGCGTGCGGCCATCTCGTCCGGGCCGACATGAGAGCATAAGCGATGCGTTCGGTAGTGATATGGAAGTGTCCGATGAAGATGATATATCTGACAGCGGCCAGAATGACTTAGATGATGCACGGTAAGGGAAATGACGAAATTTCGTTAATGGTTGCTAAGCTTGAGAGCTAAGCGTTTGTGGCTAGCAATGCGTTGAAGAATCTGCAGACGGCGATCGAGAAGGCAGAGAAAAGCGACGCCTTTGCGAAAGACATGGAAAAAAAAGTGAGAATTGATGAGAAAAGACTCAAGGACATGTTCCAAAAGGAAGACGACGAGTGGTGAGTATTCCACTCTACTGGAAAAGGAGAAAAATCCTAAAACGAAAGATAGGCACAACGATGATGAGAACTTCCAGTGCCAGTTCTCTTCCCTGATGAGAGCAGTTCTGTCATTAAGGAAAATTAAGGCCAATGTAACCTCGAACGATACCGGAGATAAAACGGTAATATCAGATAGCGTGCAATTTGCAGCCAGCCACCCTCTATACCTCAAAACGCAGGGGCTTCTCGAGTCTGCTCGCAATCTAATCAGTGAGCTAGACAACATCAGTACCCATGCGCTAAAATCCAAGCTTCCCCAGGACCCAAAGGAAGGACTTGAGAAGGACACAGCAGAAGCACGCCGTCTTATTGCTCGCGGCGCAGAAGCAACCGCGCTGGCAATAGAGAAACAACTGGTATATAATGGGAAAAATGGTCAATTGCGGGATAGAAAGGAGGAGGCGTTCTTGAATGACATCGACTTGCAGGCTATGCTTGACATGGGAAGAGATGCACTAAATGGAGGTCCTGGCAACGGCAGGAAACCTCAGAGCTGGGGGATCGTGGCACGCCATCTGCAAAGGGGAATGCATGAGCTCGTCAAGGCCTTGCCTCGGGCAAACTGAACCGAAGATGATATCTTTCCTATTTTAGGCCACACTCCTGGCACCGTCATGTACCATTATCAACCAGCGATGATCGTATCTTAGTTAGCTGTCATCTTATCCTTCTTTTTTTATATATATCGTCTTCTGCTTTGCTGCCCTCGTTAATATATAACACGTGACGCCAAGACTTTGCGCTAACTCGCTTACTTTTTTCCATTTTCCGCCCACACAAAAGAAAAAGTCGCACTTTCGACATCTTCAACGCCTGAACGACGGTAAGTAAACCAGCAACAACCAGGCCAGCCGCTCCACGACGTCAAGGTAAGATGCCCTCCCTGTCTCTGATTCGGGCTGCTGCCGGCAGACATGTTTTTCTGAGAGCCTGTCGAGTGCTGGGAGTGGAATTGGGTTGCAAAGCTAACAGGATCGTGCCTTGACTGCAGATGGGTGCCCTTAAATATGTGGAAGAACTTCAGAAGAAGAAGCAGTCCGATGTGATGCGCTTCCTCCTGCGCGTCCGATGCTGGGAGGTGAGAATTACAACCCTACAGTCCTTTCCCTAGTCCGAGCGAACCGATTCATCATTCAAAGACCTGGACCAAGTTTGTCGACACCGATCTGACGAGGACCATGGCCGAAGAGGAATCCGCTTCAATCGTCTCTTGATTTCTGTGGCACACACAAAATATGCACATGTTGCCATTGATTTTACAGCGTGCCTTGCTATACACTCGTTGAACTTTGCTGAGAGTGCATTAATATAGCTTCGTCAACTCAATGTCATCCACCGCGCCTCCCGCCCATCTCGCCCTGACAAGGCCCGTCGTCTCGGATACAAGGCCAAGCAGGGCTACGTTATCTACCGCATCCGTGTGAGACGCGGTGGCCGCAAGAGAACCGCTCGCAAGGGTGCTACCTACGGTATGGATTACTATGTTGGTTGTATAACGACGCTCCGCTGTGGCTAACTGGAGTTATATAGGCAAACCTACCAACCAGGGTGTCAACCAGCTCAAGTATCAGCGATCCCTCAGATCCACTGCTGAGGAGCGTGTTGGCAAGCGATGTGCCAACTTGCGTGTTCTCAACTCCTACTGGATCAACCAAGATTCTACCTACAAGTACTACGAAATCATCCTCGTTGACCCTCAGCACAAGGCCATCCGCAAGGATCCTCGCATTAACTGGATCGTCAACCCCGTTCACAAGGTAAATGACTCCTTAGGACATGCCCAATATGTGGAATATGCCGCTGATCTGCCTTCTAGCACCGCGAATCCCGTGGTCTCACTGCCACCGGCAAGAAGTCCCGTGGTCTCAACAAGGGCCACGGCTACAACAAGACCACCGCCGGCAGACGGAAGACCTGGAAACGACTCAACACCCAGAACTTCTGGAGATACCGTTAAATGTAATGAATGGTTTGGGCTTTGCGGGTTTTCAATTTTGTTGTCATGTTTTACCAAAATTCTTCTATCTTATTCTCCGAAGCATGCGCAACTGCTCACGTCATGTTGATCAATGCATGCCATACCAAGAAATGATATAATTCCTGGCTATGAAATGACCCTCAAAAGATGCCGCCCATTCAGCTTAACGAACTATCCCTTCCACCACCCTCTGTAGAACATCCCTATCTTGACATGTGCCTATTGATTGTCTAAGCCTGCCCGTAGCACGTTTCTAGACACCGTGGTGCTCGCGTCGGTAGTTTTAAGTGGTGATCAACCTCCGTCAAATCAACTGCCCAAGGCCCAGGGGCTGAATGACGAGGCGATGGAGGGTGTGGCTGATGTCAGAACCAAAAACCTTCTGTCCGCATCCACGTAACTAACTAACCTTACCTCGTCTCCCCAAAGGCGCATTTAACTGCTCTCAGCTTCAACCAAAACACTCCTACCTTTCAGCCCGAGCTGAGCGCACCTTTCGTCGGGCATTTTTAGATACGCAGACTCTCCAGGAAGGCGGTGCTACCAGGCCCAGGATGCTGCTTCTGCCTGCCAAAGTGCTGCTGCCTCGTTGTTCGGGACGCGGCGGGAAGACGAACAATACTTGACAACGACTGCTGTTGAATTGAGCACTGCTGCCCTACGGCGGTCGTCTCGGTTTCAGCTCTGAGACAGACCGGCGGCCATCGACATCGATTTCGAGAAGAAGAAACATACCACGCCTCCCAGTACTGTTGATCCAGCCTCGTCACCAGATCTGCGCCCTGCACGCCCTTATGGTTGCTGCTGTTGTTTGCCAACTATTCTGGTGAAGGCTAGCTTGAGACCGACGGCAAACCGCGAGTGGTATATTTTGCTTGAAAGAGACTACCCCCTGATTACCTCTATTGAAGTCTCTAAGAGTTCATACAGTGTCTACGTGTGCGATATCGAACGTCGAGTTTGGGAATAATGGCACCGACGTGGGTGTCTCGCTTCACCCATCACAATAACAGACCTGCGAACGCCGGGCCTCCTGCCATAGAGAGCAACCCGGCGCCTCAGCCATCGTCAAGTCTCGATCCATCCACCCTATTACTTCCTCCAGACCAATCTACAACACAGTCAAGAGCTATTCCTTTTCGTCGTGGCCATTCTCGGTCTACCAGCAATCCATTCCCGACATTTTTTGCTGGAAAGGGAAGAAAAGCCCGCGGCGGGAGTAGGGACACCATAGATTCTGAGCTTACAGATGGCGAAGATGGGTTACATCCTGTCATCACAAATGCCCGGTCCTGTAGCCCTCAGAAACGTGCTGGCTCAGACAACCATATGGAAGAGTACCGGAAACGCAAATGTATGACATGCGATCATACCAACGCTTTCCCTTACACCAAAAAGGGGTTCCGGTGCGGAAAGTGCGCAACAATGAATGATTTGGAACCTCACCGTAGCAGCAGACTGCGGCGTAGTAAACCAGATGAAAAACTGCGCCCGGATAATATTCAGCAACCGCAAGCTAGAGGTGAGTGCACATCAATATCAACACCCTGTATCTTTTGCACTTTCTAATATCTATCTTGCAGTTACCGTAGAGGAAACTCGGAGTATAATTGAGGAATGCCTCATTTCATTTCTTTCCACTCAGCTTGGTGAGCACCGAGTCCGTCAAGCACGGCCGAAGACAGACCATAGCCGTCCAGGGCAAGATGGAGCCGAGTCGTCCAAGCAGAACCCAGTATACCCTGAGAGCGACAAGAACGACACCAATATGCCTTCTGTGCTGGTATCTGATGTGCCATCTACCTCTAGAACCTCGCCCCAACCAAAGGCGAAAGTTGCTAACATGGGTCTTCCCTATACACCTACTAATGACCTACGCGACATTCGGTTAGACTCCGCCGCTCAACGGGTAGACCAGAAAAGCAGAGAGTCCGGGACCGACGTTAAGGGCCCGACCACTGTATTTCGTGCATTAGAACAATACATCACGACTTGCTTTGATGGCTGTGATACGCTTAATAAATCGTTTATAACTGGCAGAACCCGTTACCATCGGGCAGCGAGTGAGGGCTCACAACCATCAGTAGGGAGAAAAGCCTCTGTGTCATCAGCAACCCCTGAAGATCATCATGTGTCCAATCTTGATGAGAAGACGATTCTCCTTGGTAATTTCGCCGAGAATGGGTCATGGTGGGCGGAAAGCCGGCGTTCACCAAGAAGTCAGTCACCAAATAATGGTCGGTCATCGAACTCATACGGAACGAAGGCCAGTCTCACCAATTCAAAGTCACCTCGAATAAACTGGCCAGAGCTTCTAGAATGGTACCATCTTGTTATACATGCAGGCGACTCTTGGAATAGTATGGTCCTTGATTTACCCGATATGGGCGAGCAAAATGCATCCCCTACCAAGGACTTAGCCAATCTGGCTCAACTTAACGAAGTAATTATGGAGTCAAGGTTTATAGTTCGAAAGACCTTGCTACGAGCTACAGAGAAACTGCTCCAACGACCGAAACGACCACTAATACGCCCAGATGATACCCGGTTCCTACTTATACTAATTGAAAACCCGCTTCTATACGCCTCTGGTTCTATACCCAGAACCCCATCTGGCGCCCCGCCCTCAACGGTGATAACTCAACACAACCAGAGACCACCAGGCCTATCCACTTCACCTTATAGCAAACCTTCCCCTGAAAAGAGCAGTCGTCTTCAACCCTCCGCAGGCGGTAGTGAGTTATCAAATCTCAGATACTCCGCCCTAAAGAGAATTTTTGGGTTAATCTCCAATCTGCCTAATGAGTGTCATTATTCATTTGTGGGATGGTTTTCAAGACTTATGCCGAGTCATTTCCAAAGATTGGTAGAGGTTGTCAATGGATTTGTTACTTTTCGGCTCGGCAAATCTCACAAGCGACAATCAGCCAAGGCCGAGAATGGACTTAATCTCGGGAGATATGTCCCTACGTTTTCTGCACCGGGGATCGTCACGCATGCACAATTGCACACAGCCCTTCAAGAAAGCCCAGAGATATCTCCAGCAAGTGAAAGTAAACTGGTCAGCTACGCAGGCGACTGGCAAATTCGTGCTGCTGCTCGTGTTATGGCCCTTCTCTTCAGAGCAAATGGTACAGGTAATAGTCGAAGAGTTGAAGGTGGCCCTAGTGCAAGAGAGCTTCCCTCGGGCTCCGAGCCGAATAGCAATCGCCTGAATAAAATTCCGATAAGCTGTTTCTACAATGCACGACTTGACTATGCCGATCTTATTCTAGATTTCGAGGCATGGGAATCTCGTAGTGGAAAATTTTCCTTTTGCCAATATTCGTTTTTGCTCAGCATATGGGCTAAGATACAAATTATGGAACATGATGCCCGTCGACAGATGGAAGCAAAAGCTAGGGAAGCATTCTTTGACACGATCCTTGGTCGAAGAGGGGTAAGCCAGTACCTTGTACTGAACGTACGAAGGGACTGTTTGGCAGAAGACAGTTTACAAAGCGTAAGCTCTGTTATTGGATCTGCTGAGGAAGATATCAAAAAGGGCTTGCGCATAGAATTTGCGGGTGAAGAAGGCATTGATGCCGGTGGTTTACGTAAGGAGTGGTTTCTCCTGCTAGTGAGGGAGGTTTTCGACCCTCTTCATGGTGTGTTTAACAGCATATGCATCCTTCTAGGAGCTGAGACACTATAGCTAACGATCATTTTGCAGGTCTCTTTTTATATGATGAGGATTCCCAATATTGCTATTTCAATCCATACTGCTTCGAGTCGTCGGAGCAATTTTTCCTGGTCGGCGTGGTTCTAGGATTAGCAATATACAATTCGACCATTCTTGACATTGCGTTGCCTCCGTTTGCCTTCCGGAAACTACTGGCGTATTCACCATCAAACGTCGCACCTACATTGTCATCCCCGCCTCAGCCATTCAAGCCTACCCTGGATGATTTGGCCGAGTTTCGACCTGCGTTAGCAAAGGGCCTACGACAGCTCCTGGAATATGATGGAGATGTTGCTGAAACTTTTTGTCAGGACTTTGTAGTCCAAGTTGAACGGTATGGTGAGATGATCCAAGTTCCTTTATGTGCTGGGGGAGAGAATCAACCAGTGACGAATGAGAACCGTCGTGATTTTGTGGATCTCTACGTGCGTTACATCATTGACGGGGCGGTATGCCGACAGTTCGAACCATTTAGACGTGGATTCTTTACTGTCTGTGGGGGAAACGCACTGCATCTTTTTAAGCCCGAAGAAATTGAGCTTCTTATTCGCGGCTCAGAAGAGCCACTTGATATACCATCATTGCGTGGGGTGGCAATGTATGAGCACTGGCCAGCTTCCTCACCAGATCGGGAACCAGTCGTGACCTGGTTTTGGGATTTCTTTGAGAGGATCCCAGCTAAAGATCAACGTAAGATACTTAGCTTCATCACGGGCAGCGATAGACTCCCCGCCATGGGAGCAGTCAACTTAGTCATTAGGCTTATGTGCCTGGGGCCGGACTCAGAGAGGTTCCCAACAGCGCGGACCTGTTTCAATGCACTTGGGTTGTACCGATACAAAACCCGGCAGAAATTTGAAGAGAAACTTTGGCGCGCGGTCGTTGACAGCGAAGGTTTTGGGCTGCAATGAACGGTTGGGCCTCCTGTACATGCAGCTTTTCCCATTATTTGTTTATTCTCACTTGGCTGTAAATACAGCTGAATATAGACACTCCTTTTGTTGCGAATTTCTCCTGGAATCTCTCTTCCCTGCTTCGGGCTCCGTTTTAAGTACGGAGTACATTGTTGGCGCTGGCAACTTCCGGAGTTATTGTTTTTATGAGTATGGAGTAGCCTAGTTAACTGGCTTCTAGAGTTGGTTTGCTATTTTCATGTGGCCGAGGCTGGACAGCCATTTCCCCATATTCTTCAGCCAGCGCAGCTAAACTCGCATGCCCTGGATGAGCTTGAGCTTATTAGATTTTGCTTGAGCCAAGTCTGGCGTCTCAATGGTTGGTGCGCTTTTCTGACATTATTATTAGCTTTCCGCCCTGTCAGTGTTTCTCGAATTGGTCGCGCCATTTACGAGCAGACAAAGGCCCGGTGTTTTCTTTCATGGCCCACGTAAGAATATCATAGGTTGCACTGCGTCGCCGAATCCACAAGGATGTCGATAGGCTTTGGTCACGGGGGGATGGCTCCTTTGATAGCACTTTTGTTGATATAAGTCCTCATGTTACTAAGAACGTTGAGTAAACACCCTCGCCAACTGATATCGCAAATTAGGGCCTGTCTTGTTGAGGGGACACTTCAGGCCAGGGATCGCCCAGGCATTAGCTGCCAACCAGCTGATAGAAATAGAATATGCCTCGCGAGGGAGAAAAAGAAAGTATGTTAAAAGGTGTATAAATGTTCGAGATTCAAAAATGCTCCGCCTAAGTTGTTGACTTTCGGATATCAATAATATAATGATCATAATGATAAAATTAAGCACATCACGAGCCAAACGTGGGGCGGCTTATAGAATTCAATCCCATTCAGACTTTTTCTCTTCTCTTCTTTTCTTTTTTTCTTTGCTCTCGTTGCTTTTTGCTGCCATTTTTCTCGCGCTTTTTTTTCTCTCTCGCTGTTGAACAACAAGAAGAAACGGGCGGCGGCTGGACCAGAGTTGAAGGAGGCCTGCATGCGGATACCACTGGTGCTCAGTGTTTCGTATATCTTTTTGACCAGGATTATCATGCCTTCAGAAGGATGCGTTGGCCACCTGTTATATTCAGTCTCCGTAAAAATATAGTAAGCCCCAGAGACATTGATTTGTTGGGAGGATGCTCCTTTGGTCCTTTCGTTTACGAATGGTGGAGGCGATAGAAAGAAATATATAGACAGGTTAAATCTCGCCCTGGAATAACTTCCCTGCGGTGCCTCCCAGGGCTAACGGCAGCTCCCTCCTTTCTAGTAGGTCTGTACCTCCTAGCTTCATGTATAGTCGCTGACTTAGTGGGCAGTTCTGTGGGGAGGGGAAGGGGAGGGGCGAGAGATAAGATACACTAATATGTGACCTGGTGGGTTTTAGCAGCAAGAGCCACATGTTTTCCCTCAGTTGAAGATTGTAGCGGCCGTTCCTCGCTCGCCTTCGGCCCATTCGGGCACACATTCGATCACTTCTGCCTGTGCTGCACATAAGGGAGGCCAATCGGGGGTTGAAAAAAGGCAAATGGGAAGAAGAAAAAAGAGCATCAAGGCTTGAATTGGGTTGAGGGTCCAGTCCCAGTGTCCTCTGCTGATCTATTGACTGGCAAGGATTCCGATCTAGATGACTGTCCGAAAGCGCTGTGCCTGTAACGCGCCTTTTAATAATGTCCCAAGTAGCCGAATCTTCTCCTCACCCCAGGGCCCCTTGGAGGCAAAGTTAATTGAACTGGTGCGTTTTCACCGCTCTTATACATCGTAGCTTTCCCCATGTCGAATTAGCCGTATCGTACTCCAGCAGTGTATAGGAGCTAGCTGTCTCGTCTCGTTTCTTTTTCCTTCGCTATCCTCTGCTTTGACAATACTGTTCATAGGAGGTGTGCCAGTGCGTTGGTGGATAAACTAGCTCCATTGGGTTCTCCCTGATTCCGTTCTCTCCACCGGTGTTGAGAGTCAGTACCACGTATGCGTATGGTATAGTTGCATCTTCCTGTCCTGCCTCCAGTTTTTAATGTTTGTTTTCACCAGAATGTCTCCGGTCCAGTAGTATAAATAGTTCTCATCTTCTTCTCGGCTCGGTTGACCTCTCTCCTTTGTCCTCTGCTTCATTCAACAACAACTGCCCCTCCACTGCCAAAAGAAGTCTTTCCAGAAGGTGAGTTATAAGCAGGGTCATCTTCTTGCTCTTTTCATCATCGTCATCATCCGCCTCTTATCTTCTGCAAAGTTCACAAGCTGATAGTATCGCATATAGCAACTTTACCTCTCATCAACATGGCTGCTCAACTCCCAAATAGCATGAAGGCCCTCAGGTAAGCCTCCGTCCCTGCGTCAATCCCCTCCATAAGGTCTTTCAAGGTGAGCTTGCTAAGTTATTTTGCAAAATTGCAGATACTCCAAGCCTGAGGAGTTCAGTATCGTCAACATTCCACTTCCAGAGCTTAGAGAGAACGATGTTATGGTAAGCTTGCACGTGTTTCCAGGCAAGGAATCGATCGGAACAGGGAAGCCGCTGACAAACTTCTGTAGATCAAAGTCAAGGCATGTGGTGTCTGCGGCACTGATCTCCATATCCATGAGGGTGAATTTCTGGCCAAGGTAAGTAACTCCTGGTTGAAGTAGGTTCAAATCAGCTTATAAGTTCCTTAGTTCCCTCTGGTTCCAGGGCATGAGACCGTTGGTGTCGTTGCTGCTGTCGGCCCAAAGGTCAAAGGGTTCAGTATTGGAGATAGAGTTGTTGCAGACAACTCTGAACTCTGCGGAGAATGCTTCTACTGCCGCCGCGGTGAGGAGCTTCTTTGTGAGCACTTCGAGGCCCATGGTGTCACTATGAACGGTGGATTCGCCGAGTACTGCGCTTATCCTGGTAAGTCGGGCGTTCCTGAAAAATTGTGTTGTTCTAACTCCTTGGATCATAGCTGGCCGTGTGTTCAAAATCCAAAACCTCTCAGATGTTGATGCTACCCTCCTCGAGCCCGCTTCTTGTGCTGCTCACGGTCTTGACAAGATCAGTCCCAAGATGGGTTCCACTGTTCTTATGTTTGGTGCTGGCCCAACTGGCCTTGTATGTCCATCCAGGCTTTCCAATTGTGTTGGTGCATGGTATAGCAACTAACAATATGGAAACTTTGAACAGGTTCTTGCTCAGATGCTCAGATTGAACGGTGGCTGTAAGGTTGTCATTGCCGCTCCAAAGGGCCTCAAGATGGACCTGGAAACTTTGAACAGGTTCTTGCTCAGATGCTCAGATTGAACGGTGGCTGTAAGGTTGTCATTGCCGCTCCAAAGGGCCTCAAGATGGACCTTGCTAAACGCCTTGATGCTGCGGATGAGTACGTTGAGCTTTCTCGCGAGGACCCAAGCGCTCAGTTCGATGCCCTGAAGGCCGCCAACCCATACGGATTCGACATCGTTGTTGAAGCCACTGGAAGCGTCCGAATCCTCGAGGATGCTATCAATTACTGCCGTCGTGGCGGAAAGCTAGTTGTCTATGGTGTCTATGCCAACAAGGACCGTGTCAGCTGGGCTCCATCCAAGATCTGTAGGTTGATCCTTTCCTGACAGGCTTTTTTAAAAACATTGTCTTGGTGGTGTTGTCTCAATTTTCTTAACACTGTAATTCTCAATTTAGTCGGCGACGAAATTACCATCATCGGAAGTTTCAGTGAAACCTACAAGTTCCCTGCCGCTATTGACTACCTTGACTCCGGAAAGGTCAGAGTCAATGGCATCGTCAACAAGACCTTCAAGATTGAGCAGTGGGCCGAATGTCTCGAGTCCATGAAGAACAAGTCTGCCATCAAGGCTGCCATCACCTTCGACTAAATAAGCCAATGCTTTTCATTTGGCGCCATCGTTTTAATGCACCATTTTCACGGCCTCTTTTACTTTGGAGTCGGGCCGCTTGGTTATGTTGATCATTAATTCCACGGTGGTACCTTTTCATGGATGACGCTCTTTTCGTTCAACGACAAAAAGAATATGGACCTTTTCCTATTTATTTCACCATATTCAACGGGGAAAATCGGGCTTTTGCTGGATCAAGGTATCGGGTATCATGATGGTATTGGAAGGTGTTTGGATCAATCCTTGGAGCTTTTCGCCGTAGGCTGTTGTGGTCAATTACGACGTCATCATTAGCTACGTATCGCAATAATGGATAGAATACCAGCACCATCTCAGCTCTCTATCGCTCGCAATTGGCACCCGAACTTGTAGGTCCAAGGAGAAAAAGTGCTGTATCGCTCTCGTGATGTTGATCAGACGAAAGATGAAGTCGAACGTCGTCCCTCTTTATACGTCGGTAGTTCTAATACCTGCAACCAAGGTCCTCAATGCGGTAAATAATGGATATATGTTATTCCGACACCGACGAGGCGGCCGGAGGTAGAAGTGACATGGATCAAAATGGAGACCATGAGGTCAGTCAAAAACGAGTTGCAATTCGCTTTTAGGGAGCAATCTCTCAATGAACTGAATCGCAATGGTCAAGCCTCTATCTTTCAAAGGAGATAAAAAGACGAAGAAGAGAAAGCGGCAGCCTGATGACAACGAAGAGAGTGCCACAACCGAACCTCCCAAAACCTCCGCTGCGGATACTGAAGCTACAGCCGACGATGATGGCCAGAACTGGGTCTCTGCCGATATACCAGCTGAGATAGCAGGGCCTGTTTTACTTGTGTTGCCATCAACTCCACCGTCATGCATTGCTTGTGATGTCAATGGAAAGGTATTCGCCAGCGAGTTGGAGAACATTGTAGAAGGGAATCCAGCTACCGCGGAACCACATGACGTCCGCCAGGTATGGGTAGCAACAAAGGTTATAGGGAGTGAAGGAGTCAGTTTTAAAGGACATCACGGAAGGTACGGGCTATTTTAATTTTCTAGCATTTATTTGGATAGCAACAAGCTAACTGGAAGCCCCATTGAAAAGATACCTTAGCTGCGATAAGTATGGTATTTTAAGTGCCAACTCATCTGCGATATCAGCTCTCGAGTCCTTTGTCCCAATTTCTTGTCCCAACTCCCCAGGCATGATATCACTTCAAATATGTGGGGGTGATATTGAAGCGTACATTTCCTCCAAAGAACCTCCTCCAGCTACTTCCAAGCCGTCAATTGAAATCCGAGGTGATGCCACTGAAATCTCATTCAATACTTCTCTCAGAGTCCGGATGCAGGCGCGTTTCAAACCAAAAACGAAGTCTGCAGCCGCAAAAGAGAGCAAGGCGTTGGAGAAGATTAGCCGGAAGGAATTAGAGGAAGCTGTAGGTAGGAGGCTGAATGATAGTGAAGTAAAGCGACTGAGGAAGGCACGGAGAAAAGGAAATTACCATGAAGAAATCCTGGACGTCAGGGTGCAAGGTAAACACGATAAGTTTGCCTAGCCTAGCTGCGCCTTAAAAAAAGGCGCCGTAGGTGTATAATGACCAATAATGAAAGCAAGATACTTTGAGGCCAAAAGTGTACAAACTGTACCACGACGTTAGTTGTTCACAAGGTGGAACCTCTCCATCAATACTCTCCAAGCGTTCCAGGATGTTGAACCCCATAATATAAGCAATACCCTCATAGAAAGTAACACGATCCATAAGACTCAAAGGAGTAATAACATAGATCACAAAATATCATTAAATCGTCATTAGCGTATGCAGAACGCCGCTATCATATCGTATGTACCTTTCCACTCGTCGACGAGAGAAATGCTCATGTCAAATATACAAAAATCCTTATAAACTACCCTGGGTCCATGAACAGCCACCCAACGCCATAACCCCAGTAATCATCCTCCCTGACACATGCATATACAAGGAAACGTAACAGGAAGTGAAAATAAAAAAAAAAAAAAAAAAAAAAAAAGAATAGGGGAAAAATTCCTGGTATAAAATGTCGGGGTAATGGAATAGTAATGCAGTCTTATCGGAGAATGGGGAATAATCGGTGTACAACTTTAAGCCCTAATCAAGAAAGTTAGATACTGACAGGATGAGGAAGAAGGGGAATACCGCATGATAGGAATGGAAACTTAAGCTCGTACATTTTGGCCTGGCAGCAGCTCGTTCTCGCTCTTCATCTTCGGCCATCCTCTCGTTACCAAGCATAGCAACTGCTCTTTGACGCATTGCCTCTTGCCGCTCTGTACTATCTGCTGTATTATTGCGCAAGTTTTGTGGAAGGTTTATTAGCGGAATAATTGGTGTATTAGTCCTCGGATTGGTTCGTTGTCGCTCCCGTTCTTCTTGTATTCTTCTAGCAAGTCGTTCTTGACGAACCATCAAGTTTGTTACCGTTTCCGGAAAATATCCAACTGGAAGGACACTGATCTTGCACACCGGACATAAACTGCTATTTTGCAGTAGGAACGTATCAATACACCCGGGATGGAATATGTGTCGGCATGGGAGTTCCCGAACAGTAGTTTCTCCAGAGACATAATCTTCGAGACAAATGGGGCATGTGCATTGCGAGAATGTGAGTTGACCAACACCCTGATTGGAAGGCAAAGCTTGAGTCCGAGTATCTGCTCTTTTTCCTCCTTTGGCTTGCGCAAGTGCAGTAGACCCTCGAGAGTTACCAAACAGGTGCGAAACAAAGCTCCGTATAACAGCAGGCTTCTTGCTGTCTGGGGTGGAAGGTGACGGTGCTTGGTCAATGTTTTGTGAGACTGTTGTGACGGCTGGTGCAGGAGTCATAATATTCCCGTCATTAGAGTAAGTGTAGAGAGGCATTTTATCAAGGATATGCTGAGGCACAGTCATTCTTTTGATGCCCAGCATCTCCAAATCCACCTCCCCTGCCTGAATCCTGCGCTGCAATGACAGACGTCGTCGTCTTTGGATGTACCGCATTAAAATCGATGATATGATGATAATGACAATAAGTACTCCGAGAACTGCCAGAAGAAATATCCATAAGTTTGGCATCAAACTCCGGCCTCGCGCTAGAAGGATGTCAATAAATATATTCACCTCGGAGCATAAGCGACAGAGTTCCCTTACCAACATCAACCCGAGCAAAAATCCTTGCACGTGCCTTGGGACCATATTCGCTGCTAAGTGCATCTCCATGTGGTACGGACGACAAATTTCCAGAGTATAGGGCGATTTCATTTACTAGTTGCTTTCCATAAGCTCCGGGAATAGCATATACCGGAAACGGGTGGTTCAACTTCCAGGTATCGTCCTCGTCCAACTTCCATATAGTACCATTTCCCATCGGCAGTTTGCTTGTTGAGTTGTTGGGAATATAAAGAACAGTACCAACTACACGATCATTGTTTGCTGCATCCAAGAATGCGAGAGTACAGTTCGGCGATATCCAAGGAGCGATTGCCATGAGCGCACACGGGGGTTTAGGGAAGTCAGAACGTCGGGTAACATTGGGCGGAATCAGGCTCTTTGCCTCCTCATTGCAAGCATCATTGGAGAGCTCGGGCACATATAGTAACCCACTGATAGACTCTCCAGGTCCATTTGAAGAAAGCGTCACAAGATTGTCACCAAGATCGAGTTGATAAGAGACGGTATCCTAAATCAGGGCTCATGTAAGCATTTGAGTGTTCGGCGGTCCGCGATGAACCTGGAGATGACCATACATTTAGAGGTAGTGGAGAGTCGCATGTTTCTCCTGGTAAAACCAGTGTGCCGACTCGAAAGGAGCTCGATGCTAAGCGGCATTGCGTGAGCGAAAGTCGATGGGAGAGCCGGGCCGACCAGACCAGACTTACCCATGAGATATCAGGATATAACACCAGGGCTAGGGCCCAAGTACGATGTGAAGGGAGCACTCCGGTTTCGGCTCGATTTCACGAACAACTTTCCCACCGATACAATCCGAGAGTTGCAACAGAGGAAATTATTATTTTATCATAAGAAATATATCCAGCACGGGCGGGCGGATCTTGGGGATGTGATTAAGCATTTATAAGTCGCCCCGTCTCCAGCCGCAAATCATTTTGCCCAAACACCACAGCCTGCGCACTTTATACTGGGGCTAGGATTGCCTCGCTTGAATACGATGACAAAATCTAATCCTCAGCGCTAATCAAATTCAAGGATGGTGTCACCTCGAGGCTGGTACGGAGCACTCAGGTACGAAACAAGCCAGGAAGATGGCGATCAACTTGTCAAAAAATCCTTCACAGGCAAGCAGGCATGCCAGCGATTAAGTGATGCGGGACCAACTCTGTTCATCCGAGTAATAAAGCCGGGACTGAGACGCGGAGAGCGCTAGAAGATGTGCCCCAGACGGACTGCTCCAACACCCAGCCTGATCAGCGTTTAAAGCTTGGCTCGCAGGCCCACGAGACTTGAGGGTGAGAGCTATATTTATCAAGCTCTAGATCACCAGCAGTACCAGGCACTTTCGGACAGGCTGAATCGATCCAGGAGTGTATGTAGAGCATTTATTCAGGCGATAATATAAGTAGTAGCGACTTCAACTCCAATAACAGCAGTATTTGCCCGTGAGGGTTGCCACTTCTCACTGTTTCAGAAACAAGACGTTCGCTTGCTAGTCATTGAATCCCAAAGACAGCGAGTCCATTGAATACGGTCGGGTCTTTTTTCTGTTAAAGATGGCTGCAAGCTTTCGGTTACAAGCATGCCACGCTTACTCCATACATGGCGTGTTCACGCCACCAGGTGGGCGCATTTGTTTCCAAATCACTCATTTTTCCGTGTTCAACACTCAATAATGACTGCCAGTTCGATGTGTGAATTTCGGGATTTTCGGCAACACGGAGCTGTTGCCATGGATGATCACTAGTTATGATTTGGTAATGAAGTGTTCCGTCAAACAGTCGAAGCTCCAAGGGGTCTAAGCCACAGCATGATTCCCTACTGGTTTCAGGTGAGACTTTACCTCCATCACACAGTTTGGAACCGCAATCGAAAACACCCTTATGTAAAAGGATATTGATTTGTCATTTTCAAGCCAGCATTGAGAGGTATTAGTCAGGTCATTTCAGCGAATCATCAACCAGCTGTCGAGAAACAGAGGGGAGCTTGAGCATGTTAGCCGTAGGAAAAATCTCTAAACTGTCAATTAAAGGGGTCTGTCTCAGCATCTTCGTCTATCACAAGCACCCATGGAGCAAGTTATGGATTATCTCTCTCTTTCGTGTAACTGTATTCGCATCTTGGGTGCTCGCTCTGTCGTGTCAGAAGGTGGTGGCTTGAGAAGTCGTTTTTTCTCGTGTCAGAATAAGGTCGTGTGTTATGTAAGATAAAGTGATTGCTAATAAAGTTCAGCACGGGCCAGTTCCAGAAAACGGGGCATGGAGGCGTCAGTGCGGCAAGTTTGTTCAACGACAACCAAAGCAGAACGCGAAGCCGCACGCTGAACTTGATATCGACGAAGCGCAACCTACTATTACCCATCGGTACCTATCATACATCCCCGCCTTCCATTTGAACGACGATCTAAGCTCAGTGGAAGATTTGCTGCGTTTCCCGAGCTTTCTTCACATTCTCCGATCGCCACCTCCACGCTTGAACAGCGCGATGCCGCCAGGTCTCGGGAATAAGAACAAGGGCAAAGGCCGCGAGCCTAGAGGTTCCAGGAGCCGCAATACCACACCCAGCTCTGCGCTCAGCACAAGCGCCAGTACAGTTACCGGGATTGGCTTATCCACGGGCTACCTCGATAATGATGTCTCCAAGCTGCTCGTGCCGACTGGCGTGCAGTATTCCGACGTTCTTGAGAAATTTGGAGGAGTAGGTCAGATTCCGGATCAGAGAACACTCGAATCCCTGGTGGAACAATTGAAGACTCTAGGGCAGCTTGCAGAGACCAGAGAAGATGCATGCAATGCTGGCATGAGAGAGCTGTCGCAAAAGCGAAAAGAGGTGCTAGAAGAGCAGAGAGAACGGGAACAGGTGGACAGGGACACTGAAGAGAAATTACGAATGAAAAGAGAGGCAGATGATGATGAAGAGGATTCACGAATTCTTAAGGGAGGTAGGATAAAAAAGCGGAAAGAGAAAATCATCCCGAAGGACGAGAGACCGCTCTCCCATGGTGCCCATGGTGTTGCAAGACAAGATGGACCTGAAGGGAAAGTTGATGGTAAGTTGAGTCCAGCAATGATGTCGATGGAGTTATAAATCTCGATTCTGGAGCTTCATGAGTCCGCCCAGATTATTAACGTACGGCTTATAGTGTCCCATAAAAGAGGGAGTAAAGACGCCCCTGTCGGCTCACCTAAAAGGGTACGAAATCAACCGTCAAGCGCATCATCTCTGTCTCCACCTTCTTTCCATTCGCCTCCCCCTGCTACTGCTGGTTCAACCGCAGGAAGCCCCGAGTCCGTAGACAGTTCAGAATCCCATCAACCAGAACCTGCTCCCGCCGTCCATCAATATCAAGTTTTTGGGCCCGACCCTTTACAATTTGACGACCCTACAGTATACCATATTCGAGAAGTCACACCCAATATGTCAGTTGAAGAGAAGAAGAAGATATATAGCGTTGCAAGCTTCCCTGAATCCGACTTGAAGCATTTGATGGCTGGTGAACCACCGGATAAGGATTTTAGCAATGCGAAACCCACGAACCAAGTCAGCGCCAATACTTTTGCAACATACCTAGAACCATATGTCCGACCCCTTACGGAGGAGGACATAGCTTTCTTAAAGGAAAAGGTACGAACCTTGCACCGTGAATTCTTTTCAATTCCACAGTAAATCTGACTGTATAGGGCGATCGTGCTACTCCCTTCCTAATGCCCCGTCGTGGGAAAAAACATTATAGTGACATTTGGGCTGAAGAGGATGGTATAAATATGGACTCAATAAGCCAGGACCGAGACAAGTTGCCCCTAAATCAGGGTAGGGGTAGTATTGACCAGATCACAGATGAAACCTGTGAGACAGACCAGGTTTCAGTTCCTCCTATGCTTAGTCGATTATACTCTCTTTTACGTTACGAGCATCGTACCCTTCCTGATGATGCAGGTCAACCTGGGAACGAAGAGTCAACCGCAAACGGAAATATAAATGCTGACGGCTCAATGGATATTGACCAGCAAAATGGAGACACGGAGCCAAAGCAGCTAAGTTCAGCCACCTCATTCCCTGAATCTTCCTTAAGCGGATTCAAGGTTCCAGCCGCCAAGCTAGACCATGCCCAGCTTGACGAACGATTAAAGGCAGAGCTTCGGTATATCGGCTTCCTGGGGCCTGAGGACAATCCAGACTATGATGCCCACTATGATGACGATATTGCCGAACGGCTCCGTATCCTTCAATCAGAGCTTAAGAAACAAATGATCATTAATGGCGCACGGAAAACTCGCTTATTAGATATTGCTCGCGAACGGTTGGCTTACCAGGAATACAGCACCATACTCGACGATCTGGATACTCAGGTACAGCAGGCATATCTTAAACGAACACGTACTCTAGGCAAGAGCAAGAAAGGCTCTCATGCGAAACATCGGCCCGGTGGTGCAGGTGGAGGCAGTCATCCTGTTAGCACGGCTGGTGTTGGCAGACCTGGGATTGGTGACATGGCCCGTACCCTTATGGACCGTCGCAAGAGATGGATCGATTGCATTGGTCCGGTCTTTAAGGACTGTAAGTCTACTGTGCCTGGTAAAGACGAGAGTATCTGGGAACCTACGGCAATGGCAGATTTAGAGAAGGCGGAATTGGAAGGATGGGATGAAGAGCAAGAGTGAATTACAGAATCACTTCACGCGGCGTTCTCCGTGTTTATTTATTTATTTATTTATTTATTTTCTTTTGGGGGGGGATTAACTGTGAGTCATACATAGGGTGGATAGATGTAGGGTTGGCGTCTCGTGGGATATGAAGATGACAATCTCGCCGGCAGAGAGTATAACGAATTAACACGGAGATACATAGTAGTTTTTATGGGGATTGGTTAGTTAACTGATGGTGTATAAATTTTACGAGTGGATGATCACAACCTCCCGTGGGTATCGCTTTAGTCTAGCTGTAAGCTCCTTATCAGTGACCTCAAGTTCCGTGCATATTTCATCAAAGCAATGAGTTCCGTCGAGATATTTGGCAAGAGTCTTGTTGTCTATACCATAGTCCCCTGCCTCGCCGTCCTCCTCCCCCTCCGAATCATCATCCCCAAACCCGTCATCATCACCATCGTTACCCTCGTCATCGTAGCGATGAAGCGAGCGACGGTTACGTGCTCGGCTTCGAGGGGAGAGGGTAGATGTATTTTTCGATAGTGGCTTGCTCGTTGACAGGGGGTCAATACCACCAGCTGTAGAGCCTAGGCGGTCACGGGTGAACGGGTGGGCGCTCCGGTCAGTTGCTGCACCAAGGGAATAACCCGCAATAGGAAAAGTTGAAGGGAAGTGGTTTGACTGCCTTCTTTGGTGGGTGTTTTGTATAACCCTTCCAGTAGCAAAGGGATATTTATGCACTCGGTACAAAAAGCCCTTGATGACACCAAAGGTGATAAAACGGCGGACGTCAATATTTGCAAGCTCGCGCATATGCTTTAGGTACCATTGTTTCACGGTCTGGCCTTGTTTTAAGCTCGAGTATAGCTCTATGAGACCGACTCCATCGACGATTGTTCTCGAGTTAAATTTACTTGAGCCCTCGCCGGAAGTAGACGGGATGGAAGTATCGATCTTTGGCCAGATGCTGTCATGTTCCACCCAAGGATCGTCATTGGGTACAGATACCTTATGGCTGGAGTGTGATAGCGAAGCCCTTTGAAGATTAGATGCAGATGAAGATATGCCCAGGGTAGAAGTAGGTCTAATCACAGGCGAAGATTCACTAATGGGTGAAAACCGTATGTTAACGTACCGTGCACATTCACACTGCATCTTTTTGTCTGTGACGATAGTAGAACTAAACTCCGCAGTTGGAGCATAGATGGCGGAGAATGAGAATATATCCAGAAGGAATGCACATCCGTAGTATATCAGATGGCGTATTGCGCGGCAGGTAAGGGTGAAATCAGCATCAGATAGAATGGATATTTTCCGAACGCTATTGATACCATTGATATACGGAACTATCTGTGTTGAACATTAGTAGGATTCAAACGATGAGGCACAAGAAGATGGTATCATACCCTTCTCATAGTCAGGTCCCAGTTCTCATCCATGAAGGTCTCACACCGAACAGTGAAAAGGGGAACATGCCATGCTTTGACGATAGGCGGCGAAGGGTATAGGGGAAACAGCTTGACATTAAGGGTATTCAATTCATCTGGTATAGCAGTCAGCATACAGCAGCTGATGGCCTAACCAGGTAGCCAAGGTTGAGGGTAGCGTACCAATTGGAATCATGCACTCGTAATAATTATTCAGATCCTCCATCAGCGTTTCGCACAGGCTATATACCTTGCCTTCTCCGTCCTTGGACGTATCTTTCGACAAGAAGCCAGACTGCTCTTCGAGCCCGCACATCAGATGCGCCAACTTCTGCACCACACTCTTGTAGGTCCCCCATTCGTCCTCTTCGCTCAGCACAATGCAGAAGTTAAATATGAATTCATTCCGGTCGTAGCGAGGCGACTTCATGCAGACGGGGGATCCGAGTATTCTGTGTCCGCCTGTGCAGACGTGGATGAGATTCCCGCACAGCTCCTGTCGAGGGATGACGAAGAAAGAGACGTCTGAGAAGCTAAAGAGGGGAGAAGATCCCGGCGGTGCGGTTGGAGAGGGAACGATAGCTCCATCAGGTACTTGGTGAACGACTTTGGGGCCTGTACCGCTTGTGTTAGTATATGTCTACTTGATGTATGAAGGGTGAGTCGGTGGTGGTGATGGTGACGGGGGACGTTGGCATGCCTGACTGAGTGTCGAATCGGCTGTAGAAGATGGCTTTGATCATGATTCAATCGCGGTTCCTGACGTAGAGGAAAGAGAACGACCCGATAAGGGCGACATAACTCTCTCCCGGTTGTTTTAGACTTCCAGTGGGTTGTAGCTGTGAACCTGTTGCATCGTTCGAGCTCGTTTGTCAAGGTACGGCCAGCCAGTTAGTAGTCATTGAAGGAAAGGTGTTTTTACGTTGACAGCAAACAAACATAGTTAACCATAACACATAACTAACTAGCTAATGGATATCGCCCTAACCGCTGATATTCAACCACACCGGACTGATTGGACAGTAGGCCTTTACGCCCCTTTATTGCAAATGTCAATATCCAATATGACGAGAGGGTGACGCTCGCACCACGCTTGATAATCCCACTGGCAAATGGTTCCAGAGTAGAGCCGCCCCCAGTTACGGCTGCCTAGCCTGTTTCAACGCTACATCCCAGCCTGCTGCCAATGATTAGAACTGCATGTCGAGCTCCAGCTCATTTCAAATGGAGAGACAGGACTCCTCCACAGCCACAATAAGTTTTTTGCCGCCAACTATGATGCTATGGTAGCAGCAAGGAAGGAGTTGGAAAAGGTGGATAAGTCGAAGATGAACAAAGATCATAGAGATATGAGAAGGTTATTCAGTATCATAAAAGCGCAGAAAAAGCGTACAGGTATTAAGAAAGTGGAATGGAGAAATCCTTTCTGAAATGTAATTAGGATTTTACAGATGTAGGAAATTTGGGGACTATGTAACTATCATAGTTAGAAGACTAGTTAATTAAGCTATCTTAATACTATCTCATCATGCACATTTTCAGTTTTAGGCACTTTACCCCAGTTGATAGCACCCAGGTATAAAGCTAAGTTACACCCTTGCACCATTAAATAAATTCTCAATGAGTCCTATTTAGCTTTAGTTTATATTCAATATGTACTTACTTTGCAGTTATTAAAGGTATATGTTTCAAATAAAGCTTATAACAGATTCCATATATCTAAATCATATACTTGTATAGCATGCTAAAAACACCCATCATCTATTTTATCCTCGTCTCCTTTACACTAACATTTGAGAATAGGGAATGAAGTAAATCCAAAGATATCAGGTCTTGTCCAAGTAGGTTAGATAGTGGGGGGCTGCTATCGATAAACTATCTCTCCGTCGGGACCCAATGCCTCCATCCAATACCTCTCAACATCCTTATTAGGGCGCCAGTCTTGTACATCACATATAAAGCTAGGCATCTGGATTTGTGGACCTGGAAGAATGGGCTCTCCATGCCACTAGTACGATAATGAATGTCAAATTGCCGTTTAAAGCCTGCGACTTTGATAAATTTTGGGGATAACGGTGGGTTGGTACAACATAGGTCAACTCGCTTAATAGAGGGTGCATAACGGATAGCCTGTGCCATGGCTATTAGAAGGGGGTCCATCCTCTCAGGATTTGGAATACTGCGAAATGTGTTCTCAGAATCCTCGTTGCTATAAGATACCTGGGTATCATTCTTACTAGTAGCCCCTATAAACTCAGAATGGGAAGCAATTTTTGAATCGCCCATAAAGTACCACTCCCCATTGGGAGTAGCTGACGATATCGAAATACATAGCTCCTTTAATTTTGGCCAAAATGGTGCCGGAGCCGGCTTGAAGTTATCATATGGCCAGAAGGAGTCTGGTGAGATAATATGACTTCCGTTAATATATACTATCGAAACGCCTGTTCGCTGAATGAACTCGTGGAATGCAAGATTCATTGGGCCCACTAGCGAGGAAGATGGGACATAATTCGGAGGATCAATTGCTTCATCCGGTGGGTCGGAGTACTCCATTTCAAGCTTAAACTTCCTTAAGGAATGGGTATATAGAGAGAGGGCATTTGTAAAGGCTATTAAACCAGGTATTGGTATAAATTGTGAATTTTATCTGATGTATAAGCATATTGTACATACTAGGCCGAATTATCTTCCGGGTTTCGTCGCCAATATACTCTCGATGGTCATCATATTGTTTAGCAGAGACTTGTAAACCCTTAAGCTTGCCTGAAATAAGAATGCCTGATGCAGGGTCTAAAATACGTGATTCGTGACCATGGCGAGAAAAAAAGTCAGATACACATGAGAGGATAGGCAACCTTTCGTGGTTCAGGAGTTTGATATATCTCCCCCTAATTCCAGCGAAATGGTCCAGATGATAGAAGCTATCGCTCGGCGAAAATATATAGCGTATAGATAACCGCAGCCCATCACCCCTTCTAATATTTCTCTTGACATTCTCATCCTCACTAAAGGTCTCAAGCATCTGGAATAGCTCAAGAATAGCAGTGGAGAATACTTGATTGTTGACCTCTTCATGCTGATGGTAATTATCCCCGTCGTAGGCTGGTAGAAGAACCTGGAAATCAAGTGACTCAATCAGAGCTTTGCGATGGGCCTCGGTTTCACGGAAGAGACTGGCAAACGTAGATAGCCTAGTGTTCTTAATCTCGAGACTTCTGAAGAAGAACCGTTCAATAACGCGCTGCCAGCGACGAGAAACGGTCAGATATGGCTTTAAATGGTGTTTCTCTTTTCCGATGTAATCAAGAATAGTTAGAAAGATCTCTTGCGGGACTGTTTCCATGGTGGCAGTGATGCCTGGGATTGTTCAATCTTTGAGAGCCGAGTGAGCGAATATTAACCGAAAGCTACTCTCTCATGGGGGTATCTTGGTCAATTAGACAAACTCTTGTCATGTTGTCAGTTTTTTGTATTAGTCATCTTATCTCGCTACACCTTACTTTAGCACATTCGATAGATCCTCAATATCATCATCCTCCTTTCTGATACATGTATACGTTTGTATATCATCACTTAAACGCGATGGAAAGTTTTTGCCAAGGACTGTTGTCACGTGCTGACAAGTTTATGTCAGAACATGAACCACAGGACCAGCTAACTATATTCTTATTTACTTGACAAGCCAGTTTGCGCTCGCTACGCTCGCTATAGAGAAAAGAGATATTTACTACTTTCTATTGGATTACAAATTAGTTATTCATCGGGTATCAACTAGGTATTCCTATTGGCTAAGAATATATATTTCAATTTATGCCCACCCATTCAACCAATCAACACCACATACCCCCTTATGCTTCGCAACGGGGTGGTGTTGATTGGTTGTCTGGACGGGCCAGTCAGCTTTTTCCTATAAAATTTATGATTGGTTACATTTTACGTAGGAGCGGAATAATTATTTTACCGATCACGTGAACGTAAAAATTCACAGACTTTAGGTACCTATTCTTTTATTATTAGGTATACAGAGATAGAGAAGAGATAACTCCAAGTACACCAACATACAAGCACTTAAACAAGTCAGATGGAATGCTAAGTGATATATAATTGACATACTCCGTAGTCAGTTTTTCTACAATGAACGTGTGAAGGTGAGAATGAACTGTTGTTCCCCTGATTGCAAACAGGCTAAATACAATATTAAATAAGCCTTGCTAGAGCATAAAAATGCAATGAACAAAGATTAAAAATGCAAAGGCCACTATCAAGGAAGTAAATAGAAATATGAATAGGAACATATAGATAGGAGCATCGCATGCTGGCGCTCAGGGATATCATAAAAGGAACGAGAATATATGCCGAAGGAAGCTGAAAAGGGAGTCGTTATATGAAGCTTCAGAGAGAAAAAGCGAGCAGCGGAGATAACGAGGCGTAAGAGGAACAGGAGAACAGATCTATCCATAGCCATAAGGTCTTGGGGAATACGTAAAAAGGTTCTGCGAAGAGAAGAGCTGAGATGAGACGAGGATAAGGAGTACGGGACTGCAGAGAGCGAGATGCTCGCTTGAACGCTAGTAGTGTCGAGAAGAAGCAGTCCCATAAACACCATTAATCGAAATTGAATCGAAGAGAAGAGAGAGAGAGACAGTAAAACAATAAGGGGAAAGTCTCCTGTATCAATGCGCCGGTAAAATGCCTGGATAAAACGAAAGCGGTAGAAAAAAAGGAACGAAACGAGGTTTTTCAGCTGTGGTGGTGGAGGTCTCTTGATGGCTGGGCTGAGACGGTCGTAGAAGGGGTTGAGATCGGTGCTATGGAGTGAATAATGTCACTGTTTATGGCTGGTGAGCCGGCAGAGTAGCTGCGATATGCAGGACTGGGTGATCCTGGCCCTGCAAGATGTGGATGATGGTATTGGTGCTGATGATGGTGGTGGCTCTGGTGGTGCTGGTGATGCTGGTGTACGGCCACACCTCTCTGTGTAAAGTCGATGGCTCGTCCTTCACGAATGGCATCGAGCATGTCGGTATAACCACCCCGTTCGATAGCCTCCTTGAGCCACTGCTCCCATATCTCATCAAGGGCAACGTTGATCCCACGCTCCCGGGCTGCAGTGGCTTCCAGGAGGTGTTCGTTCAGGGCCACTCCATAGCTCTCCAGGTCTTCGTCGCTGCTGCTATCCTCAGTCCCGCTCTCACCGGTAATGGGTCCGTTGGTGTCTGATCCGGCGTTGCTAGGCAGTATGGGTCCGTCAATGATCTGTGAGCGACAGGAAGAGGAAGAGCAGCACTCGTCGTCCTCTTCAACCGCTGCTACCTCTGCTTCTTCGGCTTCGCTCGCTTCTCGTACGGGTGCAGCATGTACGTGGAGCGTAGGCGGCATCGACGGAGCAGCAGGCTTGATCTCGTCTGCGGTGGTGTCTCGCACTTTGATGCCGGTATCTCGCTCGTACCGTTCTCTGGCCGACTTTGTGCCCTCCCAGCGACAGAGGGACGAGATCTCGGCCTCGGTCAGCCCGAGCTCGTCAAAGACCTTGAACAGCTTCTTGTGGTGGTGGAAACGGCCTAGTCTCATGCGATGAGGGCCATACGAGTAGTCTAGGCCGGGATACTGAGCTTCAATGCAGTCGAGCGTTCCATAGAAGGTCGATGTCTCTACTCGCACTTCGGGGACGAGGTTTCTGGTGATGTGCGAGGAGAAGGAGGACGGGTCATTGCCGCGAGGCTTGCTGAAGAGGGCGTTGTACACCAGGTGAGTGAGCGAGGGCTTATGCATGGCTGCGCTGGAGCTGGTGCTGCTGGTAGCGTTTCGGCGATTTTCTTCGGACTTGACCAGGAGGTGAGCTTGCTAGGCCGGAGCTTGCTTGATTCTTCTGCCACTCTCAGGACGGTCTCGAAAGGAGCAGCGAGATAGATGGATGCGAAAGGCTGTCTTCTCCCTTGCAGTGAGGAGAAGCTGAGCTGTCCCGTCTGCCGCTATGATCGCTGTTTAGTTGCAGCTCAGCCTCGATGTAGGCGGGAGAGACAGAGTCAGGGGGGGTGGCAGGCAAGACGCAGGAGACCAGTAGAAGACAGACAAACCCAGCAGGCCGGCGAGCGAGCAGGAGGAGTATTTATGTCTTCCCGAGACGCTCCAGCCCGACGATCGAGCTGCTCAGTCTATTCGCTGGCGTCTCCTTTTATTTTTCCTTTTCCTTCTCGCTATTTTTCTGCTTTTCCGTCGTCTTTCTTTCTTTTTCCTTCCAGGGGATGGAGGAGGCAGAGAGATGGGATGTAGAGAGGGCAGAGTAAAAGTTAAGCAGGACGAGATGGAGAGCCTTTTCTTCTGCCGGGCTCTAATTTTTTATTTTTGACAGGCCTTTTTGACAAGGCTGATCTTGCTGAGAAGGCGGCAAAAAGGAAGCTCTTGTGCTTCTTATATAGCAGCCAGAACTGTCTGTCCCTGGCCTTCTGGGGCAGAGGGAGGGATGATCGGATATAGCGTTGGTTATATAACTAAAGAACGCCGGGGCTGTCTGGGGGTCCAAGCAAATAGCCAGAGTCGAAGATTGATAGAGACGCAGAGGAAAAAGCAAACAAGGTCAAATAAGACAGAGCTCACACTAGGTTAGTTATCGACAGCCGTCCTTTGGGGGCCTCTTCTCCTGTCCTGCGGTTATCAAGATAGCTGCTGGTGCTGGTGTTTGACGTTTGCTGCAGCTGCTGACGAGGGCATGGACACGCCGTCTGCGCACAAGAGAAAGGCAGAGAAGACAGAAGAAGAAGAAGAAGTAAGAAAATAAGAAGGATAGGAAGGATAATAAGAGGAAGAAGCCTGGAGTTGAGCTCGGGTGGCACTGGTCAGTGAAACGAAGAAAAAGGTCATCTGAGGACGGGGATGCTGCTGTATACAACACTCCACACTCACTTCTACCCAGCTGCTCAGTCCATTTAGTTATACTCAGGGTCAGTCGAGCCGTGATCTCTCAAGACAAAAGAAGAGGGAAAAAAGACGGAGATGGTCTACGGCGTGTCCCCATTTATATAGTTAATTATCCGTGGGCAATCGCCTTGTCCAAAGAATTGGGGGTTTATATACAATCTGCCCCGGTCCACCATGCACAGCAGCAGCTTCGTGGCTACATCTACTTGGGCTAACTCGCCGTGGAGAGTGTGAATAAAAAGCCAGACCAAGAGAGTCTCCCACCGAACAAACCCCCGTCGGCCGGCAGACGTGGGCTCTCTAGTAGCCTGTGCTGCCTTTTCCTTTTCCTGCTTTCTCGAGCTGCGTGGTTGGCCTGCAGATTCTGCAGTGGAGAAGCGAAGGGGGAAAAAGACCAGCAGCACCGGATGCATGCCCCATGCCAGCAAGTCAGTCAGTCAGTCACTAGTTAGCTGGTTGGGTCCTTGACTAACTGACCGGGTCGTTAGTTCACTGGCTGACCCTCTTTTTCCTTGTGTCGTGAGCTCTTTTCTTCTGGCGTCTGACTGTCTGACTGGCACCTTGGGTGAGGCATCAGATTCGTGGCAAATGGAGGTGGCAGCAGCCCTATCATCGACGCTCGACGGTCCGATATACGAGCACACCCGGACCTTATTTTGAAGCGACTGAGGTCTGATCTCCTGCGCTCTCAGGGTGGGTAAAAATGTTCCGTCAGGACTTATGCCAATTTTAATTAATTAAGCAGCCGAGGTCTAGTCCCTGCCCTTTATCTGCTCTTCCCCTTTTCTTCTTTGGCCTCGTTCTGGCTTCCTCGTCTCCCTTTTCCCCTTGTTGATGTGTGACGGTTTGGATGGTTGTCCAACCCGTCCTTCTGCCCGGACCAGAGGCTTTGATCGCCGATAAGCATTGTGATACGGGGTACATGGAGTAGCATTCGACGGTTACCTAGACGTCAATGTTAGCAATCCGTTCTATAACGCTGGTACGATGTAGTAACAGTAGCAGCAGCCGTAGTTTGTCGTTGAAAGCAGTGAAGAAGCTCGAGGTCGAAGCGTGGCTTGGCGTGAAGCTGAACCAAAAAACGACCGCCAGGCAGCGACCTCCAGCCGGGGCAACCAAACTCGAGTATAAGAACATCATGAAGATGCATGGATAGAAGCGCCGAGTAGACACTGCTGAGACGCCGCATAAATGTCGACGTTTAACGGCATCGTCGAAGGTTTGGCCTCTTCTCACTCTCTGCTCACCTTCGTAGCTGCTGACACTGCCTGCAGAATTTCCGTATATAAGAAGTGATAGCTCCAACATCGCCAGCTGAGAGAAGGGCAAGATCTGACTGACAGGCTGATAGTCGACAACTTCCGCAAGCACCCGGAGTGGCCTGCACCGCTGGCCTGTTTCCTCAGCCATGTCCACAGTGACCATCTCGTGGGGCTGGAATCCCTCAGAGCCCCGTTTGTCTACTGCTCCGCGGCCACCAGAGAAGTAAGCGGACACATTTGGCACTGGCTAACCGCTTGATATATCCCATTGTTAACGGCCGTAGATTCTCTTGCGTATTGAAAAATATCCCCATCGGATGAACTTTGCCAAGGGGATTCTAGAGTCTAGAAAGCAGCATTACAAACATCTGGCAAAGCTACTGGTGAGGATGTTTTTATGCCGTTGGGTGACGGCTACTTGATATTGGTTCTAACAGTACCACTATAGAGACCAATTCCGTTGCAGGTCCCGACGGAAATAGAGCTTATGCCTGGAAACACCATAAGAGTCACCCTATTCGATGCTAATCACTGTCCTGGATCTGTCATGTTCCTCATAGAAGGCGATGGCAAGGCAATACTATATACAGGTGACATCAGAGGTAAGGTCAATAACTCATGCTTATAGGCTGATTAATCTCAATATTCTTATTCAATAATATACTTGCTGACCGTCTCTCCAGCTGAAGCATGGTGGGTACAGAGCCTTATTAGAAATCCAGTGTTAATACCGTACAACATGGGGGACCGCCGTCTAGACACTATATATCTTGATACCACCTTTGCTACAAAGTCAGATATCCACCAGGTCTTCCCCTCAAAGGCAGAAGGCATACGGGAACTACTCAGTAAAATTAAGGGGTATCCCGAGGACACTATATTCTACCTTCGTAGCTGGACATTTGGCTACGAGGACGTATGGCTGGCTCTCTCAGCAGCCTTGGGCACAAAGGTAGGCAGATCCTCACTAATCGGCTATTCTAGGCCTTGCTGCTAACATTTGCTTTGACAGATACACGTCGACAGGTACCAATATAGATTGTATAACTCGCTGAGTTCTAGACCAGGAACCGGCTTTGGGGTAGACGACTCCCTCTACCTTTGTGGCTTCAGACTCGGCAACTCCTCTGTTCCGGGGTGTTTGACAAACGATCCGTCCGCCCGCGTCCACAGCTGCGAACCGGGGGTGATGTGCTCGCGAATAACGTCTGGGAAATCAGTCGACATTACTCCCATTGTCACACGAACTCAAGACGGTTATGAAATACCCGAGGTCGGGGCTGGAGGTGGAAAAGGAGATCTCGAGCAGAGCCACGAACTCGAACTGCCTGATCACGCAACCTTTAAGCGTTTTCTAGACCTGTGTAAGGAGCAGATAAAGGAGCCAGACACAAGGGATCTGGTAGTCTCGACTCTATCTAGGGCGTACGAGTCTACGAGAGCAGCTATCTCCTTGGGCGAATACGGATTGAAAGATGAAGAAGAGATAACCCTTGCAAAGCTTGTCACTACCATCGGGCAAGGCCTGAAGCAGAAGGAAAAGGAGTCCTTACCAAATACCATTGTAAGCATAGTTTGCCTGTCTTACCTACCCCCCTTTCACAAGAAATTACAACTAACCATCGCAATACAGAAGTTTCCTTACTCCCGCCACTCCTGCTACTCTGAACTATGCCAGCTCGTCGGAGCATTCAGGCCTAGGGACATATACCCATGCACAGTTGACCCCCTTACCTGGACCGAGGGAGTCTCCATGCGGTCCCTATTCGGCCATTTATGCTCAAGCAGCACATTCCGTCATGACAATAGGATGCGAGAAGGAAACCCTCGGCCTTCAAAGCGTCAAAAGCGCGGAAGTGATGCTCAATCCGAAGTTCTCTCCAGCCAGCCCTCAGCAGCAGACTCACAGCACAAACTCGAGCTGCAGCTAACTTCAAGCCAGCCGCAAGAGGACATAAACCATCTTTCTCAAACCGGGGAGCAGGAAGACCTCGAAGACTCTCTAGCAGACTATCCCACCTCGTTCCCAACCCAGTTGACTGCGCAATCATCAGAGTCTCCGGCAACGAGGTTCAAGGCAATAAAGCAAGCTATGCTTGAAGACTACCAAAATGACGAGATAAACTTTCTGTTGCCTTCTTTTACCGATTCACAGCCGGATGTTGAGCCGACTTCGCACCAGCTGCATGTATCTAAGGATTCGGAGGAGGCCCAAATACACTCGCAGTCCTCGGTTTCTCAGCGAGATCTGCAAATAGAGCAGGAGGAGCTAGACTTGCAGCTTAGCTTGTGTGTTTCTCGCACATTCACCACGACTACCAATGAAGAGGACCAGGAGGATGATGATGACGAGGGTGATGATGGTGAAAATACCAATAATGACGGCGAAAGCATCGTTTCTCTATCGTCCTCTGCATTCTACTCCCAACCCCAGCCGCAGTCTCAGCCTCATGTTATAATAGTGAAACCGGCGGAGAATTGTAACCAAAATCCGGCAGATACCATCTTAGTTCCTTCATCGGCTCCCGGCCCGGAGACAGATATTGACTCTGGCCCTCCTGGACCCTGCAGACCCGAAGCCAGCTCGCGTGCCAGGAAAGAGCTGCGCGTGGCTGCGTATCGAGCCGCGAAGAAAGGAACATACCAGGCCTGGACGAATACGTGTCCATTGATAAGTGTGGATGACCATACTCATCCGGAGATAGAGTTGTGATAGGCACATACATACATGGCTTATGCTTCTGGTGTTTTTATATGATACCCCCTTACACGCGCATATGCAGTGACATTCTTGATATTTCCTAAAACTGAAAAGCCGAAAGTCGATATAACATAACTAGCACAACATAACGTATAAACTATATATAAATGAATGATATAAGATAAAAAAAAAAAAAAAAAAACTCGCTAGGAAAGATTCTTCATGTCCGCCGCCTGCTTCGTTCAAATTACCACCCTTGCTTGATTGGAGCCTAGTATATGAAATAGTCCTGGCATAGGGGGAGGATATCGATTGGATCCGCATCGCATACCATTCCATCTGCCTCGACGGTCTGTACAGCATTAGCCAATGTACCTCAGTCAGAGCATGCATGCATGTGGCTTGGCGGGAAACTTACGTAGCTTTCTGGATCGACGTGCATTTTCGGCCTGGTGTCGTTGAACTTCATGTCTTCTTTGCCTATGTTTCTGCAGTTCTTGACTGGTTCGACTCGTTTCTTGATGTCGTAAGTATCGATCACGCCGTCATCAACAGACGACTGAGAAACGAAGATAATGGATGTATTTGGTAGACAGCTCTAGAGAGAAGTTAATATGGAGATAAATATGCTACTAAAAGGGGGTTGGGGGAGACACGTACAGCCCACATAGGTCTTGACAGAATCGGCTCAATGGTCGGAATAGAGCCGTTTGCATCGCCCTGTAGAATAGTTAGATGGTGTGAGGATCGGAGGGAAAGGGGCAAATAAAATACCATCTGTGCTCTGGCAATCATGCCGCTCTTGAGGGTGAGATTAGGCTTGACGCCGAACTCGGCAAACTTCCACAACACCAGGTCTGCTACTTTGCCCACCTCGACGCTGCCGATGACATGGCTCATGCCCTGGGCAATGGCTGGGTTGATGGTATATTTGCTCACGTACCGCTTGGCTCTGAAGTTGTCGCATCCCGTACCTTCGTCTTCAGGCAGAACACCGCGCTGCAGCTTATTCTTGTGGGCGGTATGCCACGTTCGAAGCACGACTTCTCCGCAACGGCCCATGGCCTGAGAGTCAGAGGACATCATGCTGATAGCGCCGATGTCATGAAGGACGTCTTCGGCAGCGATGGTTTCGGCGCGAATACGTGACTCGGCGAAGGCTACGTCCTCTGGTATATCCTTTGACAGGTGGTGGCAGACCATTACCATGTCCAGATGCTCGTCTAGAGTGTTGAGAGTGTATGGTCTGCTTGGGTTGGTGCTGGAAGGTAAGACGTTGGGGTGTTCGCAGACAGAGATGATGTCGGGGGCATGGCCGCCTCCAGCACCCTCGGTGTGGTAGGTGTGAATTACTCTGCCCTTGAGAGCTTTGATGGTCTGCTCGACGAAGCCTGATTCGTTTAGGGTATCAGTGTGAATCAGGCATTGGACGTCGAGCTCGTCGCAGACAGAAAGACAGCTGTCGATGGCGGCGGGAGTAGCTCCCCAGTCCTCGTGTATCTTGAGCCCAGCGGCGCCGGCACGAATCTGGTCTCTGAGACCGCGCGGTTCACTATCGTTGCCCTTACCGGTGAAAGCAAAGTTCATGGGGAACCCGTCGGAGGACTGTATCATCTGGCGAATGGAGTTTGGAGACGGGGTGCAGGTAGTTGCATTGCTGCCCTCGGAGGGACCGGTGCCGCCTCCCAGCATGGTCGTGATGCCGGACGAGAGCGCTTCGTCTACCTGCTGGGGACAGATGAAGTGGACGTGGGTATCGATACCGCCAGCGGTGACGATCATCCTCTCGGCGGCGATGATGTCTGTAGATGAGCCGATGACCATTCCGGGAGTGATGCCATCCATGACATCTGGGTTTCCTGCTTTGCCGATTCCGACGATGATGCCGTCCTTGATACCGATGTCCGCCTTGTAGATGCCGGACCAGTCGAGGATGACGGCATTGGTAACGCAGCTGTCGAGCACTTCATGCGCATGTCTGCCGGTGGCCTGTCCCATGCCTTCTCTCAGCGACTTGCCTCCGCCAAAGGTGCATTCATCGCCGTAGCTGGTGAGATCCTTCTCGACCTTCACCCACAGGTCCGTAGCAGCCAGCTTGATCAGGTCACCGGTCGTGGGGCCAAACGTGCGCGCATAAGCCTCGCGGGTCATGGTATACGGCTTGATCAAGCTGGCATCGGCCGTAGGCTCCGGGGTATGCATGAAGCCGGCCTGGGCGATACGGCTGAGGATCCTGTCCTTGCGACCATGATTGATTTCACCAGTTGCCAGGAAATTGCCGCCCTTGATGACCTTGTGGCCCGCAATCTCGACGAGCTGGACGGTCTTGGACTCTCCGGGCTCGAACCGATGGGATGCTCCGGCGGGTATATCCAGACGGAAGCCGTAAGCCTGGGCCCTGTCGAACTCGAGCTGGGGGTTGGTCTCGATGAAATGGTAATGCGAGCCGACCTGTATCGGCCTGTCTCCCTTGCTGGTGACACGCAGCTTGATTCTCCTGCGTCCGGGGCTGAGCTCGATCTTGGACTCTTTGACCACGACGACGGCCCCCGGCATGCGTTCGGGCAGGTACTCTTCCGGGTCCGGGTCCGGGAAGAGGTCTTCTGGTGGCACGGGCAGGAAGCTGCCGTACAACGCCTTCTCGAGGTCTCCGTCGTCCGAGCAGATGGGATTGTGGACGGTGACGAGGTACGATCCGCAGACGAAGGTGCCCTCGACCTGCAGCTGGGTCAAGCTGGACACGACGGAGGGCAGGACATGGCGGCGGCCGAGCATCGACTTGCCGATGGCCATCAGGTCGGCCACCGTATGGTTTCCATCCCGGATCAACTATCTCGATCAGCTAACTAGATCTCAATGTATATATGTATATAGATCGTGTTGGTGCTCACCTCGTGGAGGTTGGAGGATATCAATGCCGTGGCTTCTGCATGGTTGAGACGGACGCCTCTTGCCAACCGCCGCTGCGCCAGGAAGCCCAGCTGCGAGATGGTGAGTTTATCGAGCTGCAACAAGTAGACAGTCAGTCAATTGAGTCTTTCTTGATGGACTTCATGAACTTCATGAACTTCATGGACTTGATGGACTTCATGGCCGCTGCTCGTCTCGCCCGGGGCAAAGGATGGGATGGAGCAGCCCCAAGCATTGGCGACGAGGCGGCGGCCAGTCAGCGTCAACGCACCTCTCGGGGGACGAGGCGCATCTTGCAAGCCAAGCACGATCGAGCTGCTGGTTCCTGGTCGGCCTGGAGGGCGTCTCCTTGCTGTCGTCTAGTTCTTGTCTATCGATAGCTATACGAGCGAGATCTTGATCTGGGGATATCGAAGGTGTTGTTGCATGGAGGAACAAGACGGCCCAGCAGATCCTGCCGACTTTCCGCGCTGGCTCGCTGTCGCCTGCCGAGGCCTGCTGCCGCTAGCTTGAGAGCAAAAAGTCCCAGCTGTAGCCGGCGTTACTTGTTTACTTTTGTAAGGGAGAGGCCGAGATGGGGCTTGTAGGAGGTCGAGACAAGAGAAGACTTTTATTGGGAGTACAGATAACTAACGGACTGGACATGAGATGACAGACGCAGAACCAACGGCCAACAGCTAGAATATAAACACAGACAAGCCAGATGGGGGGGAAAGGCAAAAGATACAGACAGGGAACACAGTAAGGAGGAGAAAAAAACAGGTTTGCTCACTCGTCAACGGCGCTCTTGCGCTTCTTGCGAGCCTTCTTCTCGGACCTGGGGGGCTCCGGGGCGGGCGAGGCCACTTCGACAGCAACGTTCGCAGCAGAGGCCCGTCTGTCCTTGTCCTTGCTCTTGCTCTTCTTCTCCTTCTCCTTCTTCTCGGGCGACGACTTCTTGGTGGCTGGCGTGGGCGTCTCGATGACAGGCGCCGGTGCTGGAGCTGGAGCTGGAGCTGGAGCTGGAGCAGCGGCCTTGGACTGGCGACGTTTCTGCGACTTGGGCGTTGGCTTGGGCGGAGACGGGGTGGGAGTCGCCTCTGCCTCGCTTTCTGACGAGCCTGCGGACTCGGAGGAGGTGTCTTCGGTGGTGGCTTCGCGGACCGCCTGTTGGAGCTGCTGCTCAGCGGCCGCGTCGTGATCGTCGTCCTCGTGCCGAGCGGCCTCCTTGGTCGATGGCTTGCTGGACTTTGACGTCTTTGCTGCCTTGGCTGGCTTGGGGGTGGCTGGCACCGTGCTGTCGACCTTGTGTCCCGGCGGCAGGCTGGCCTTGTACGCGCTCATCTCCTCGTTGTAGACGGCCAGATTCTGAGCATACAGATCTTTCCATTTCTGCCGGCAGTCAGCATACTCAATACACTCAGACCTAAGACTGTGAGAGAGAGACCTACCTGCTTCTCCTGGGGAGGCATCTTCCCCCAGCGACGGGTCCCTTCGTCGGCCACCTCCTTTGGCCGGGCATTCGCACCCAGCTCGGCCGCAATGTTGGCTCGCTCATGCTTCATGTACAGGAAGTACGCGGTCAGCGCCCTCTTCGGCGCATTGGGGTCATGCACTCGCTTGCGCTTGGTGCCAGCTACCGACCGCGCTCCCGGGCTCGCTGCTCGGCCAGCCCCCTCGGCAGCAGAAACACCGCCGTCGGCATCTGCACCACCGCCGCCGCCGCCGCCGCCCGTGACGCTGGACGGGAAGATGCCGTTCTCGAGCAGCGAGTTGAGGCCGCCGATGTCGATGGAGGACGGGCCGCGGTTGAGCACTGTGTTGGCGTGGTTGATGTAGGCGCGCGACAGGTCCGAGACGGCCGACTGGAGCGCGGCGAGACCGACGATGACCTGTTCGCAGGTTAGCTCTGCAGAGAAGATGGCCGGCTGCTGCGCGCCCAGGAAGAGGTCCTGCGCCGTCGAGTTGATGCGGTAGGTGAGCAGGGTGATGGCCTGGACGAGGTCGAGGGGAGCTGCTGGAGCTGCTGCTGCTGTGTCCTGCAACAGGAGGCCCGGCGTTGCAGTGCGACCGCGGCCGGGCCCAGGCGTCGTGGCACGGCTGTGACTCCGCGCAGGCATCGTGGAGGGTGTACTCTGCAGCGAAGAGGTGTAGACAGGCAGACAGTAGAGACGGGAGTGTGATAGAGGAGGACAAGGGGCTGGGTGGTGTAGCGTCACGGACAGGCTGGGCTAAGGGGGCAGCAGGCAGCTCTTTGGGGGGGGCGCGCGGGCGTGTT
>NW_003456423.1:988878-1008927 GCF_000151425.1 Trichophyton rubrum CBS 118892 | reverse complement strand
TGGAATCACAACAACAAGAAGAGAGAGAGAGACGAAAGGACGAAGACTTACGCTGTCTCGGGTGCGCGTGAAGTCGTCGATGCTGACGACGAGCGTGGTCGTGCCGTCGCCCTCTGCGGCCGGCTTCTTCTCCTTCTTCTGCTTGCGCTCCTTCTTGTCCTCCTTGCGCGACGCCATAGCTGGTGTTCTCTGCGGTGATTCAGTTCAGCGCTGGAGTTGGTGGGAAGAGATTTTTCTGGGGGCGTGAAGGGCGGCCTCGGGGGGAGCAGCAGGGCGCCCCTAAATACTTTTTTCCGGCGGGCAGCAGACAAGGGAAGCCAGGCAGGCGACGCTTAAGGGCCGGGCTTGGGGGGCTTCGGCGGGCTTTAACTGGCTTCAGCGGGCTTTAACTGGCTGCTGGCTTGCTGGCTGAGCTGGCTTTAACTGGCTTCGACTGGCTTAGCTGGAGTCAGGCGCCCGCAGGTGTAACTTCTAGGCGTGCAGGGCCTGCCGGTCGCTGCTTTGGGGGGGCGCCTAGCCTAGCCTGGCCTAGCCTAGCAGGGGGCTGCGTGGCCTTTAACTGGGCTTCAGTGGCTGTAACTGGGTTTACTTGGCTTTAACTGGCTTTAACTGAGATTAGGGAGGGTTTGGGGGCAGGCTTTAACTAGAGAACAGGCGACAGGCTGAGCTGGGGCGAGTCTCTGGGCGGCGACAGGCGTGCCTTTAGGGGTGGCAAGCCCGAAGGGGACAGCGCAGGCCTGAACTCGGTTGACCATTAACCAGATAAGCAGCGATGGACAGATAGTTAACCATAATCAGAGATGGACAGATATACAAAGTGATAGTCTATTCAGTTTCTATCTATACATATACACTGCAGTACCAGTTGTAGGCCTGCTCGGTCTTCCAAGTCTAGAATTTATACACCTGCTCCTTGGTGTAGCCCAGCTCCTTCAGGATACCAGTCAGCTCGCCCTGGTCCTTGGGGCTCACCTTGTTGCCGCTGACCGCCTGGTACATGCCCGGTGGCCCGCACACAAACAGCTTGATTCCTTCCGTGTTGGGCTCCGGGAAGGCCATCTTCACCAGCTCCTTCGTCACATAGCCCTTGCCGCCCGTCCAGCCCTCTCCCGGCTTGTCCAGCAGGTAGAGCACCTTGAACTGCCGCGGGTGCATGTTCTCCAGGTGCTCCAGCTCCCGCCGCAGCAGGATGTCCTCCTCGCCCACATTGCCGTAAATCAGCGTCACCTGCGTCTTGTCCGCGGGGTTGCTGAAGATCTTGCGGATGAGCTGGTACATGGGCGTGATGCCCGTGCCGCCGGCCACCATGCAGACGTGGCTGTGCTTGTTGGCCTCCCACTCGTACTTGGGGATCGGGCCCTTGAACGAGAGCGGCTCGCCCACCGTCAGATCGTGGATGTGCGTCGACATCGGGCCCCCGGGGTACTTCTTCACCAGCAGCTCCAGGTGGCCGGGCTCGTCCTCGTCGCTCACCGGCGTGTAGGGGCGGATGGTCGCCTTAGCGTCTCCTTCGCCCTTGAACTTGGTCAACAGGGCCGCTGCTCAATCCATTAGCATAACTATATATATATGTATGTATGTATGTATGTATATGTATACGTACAGGCGATGTGAAGGCCAGAGACGCTCTCGCTGTCAGGCAGCTCGAACCGAAGCTTCTTGACGTTATGGCTGACCTCCTCAACTGCCGAAAGCTTCAGGTCGACCCATCCCTGATCACCGCCGGTAAATACTGGCTTGCGGTCCTTCTTGATCGCCGCGCCGGGCATCTGCTGCATCTGCCAGTAGTAGTATCCTGCGCCAGCAGCCACCGCAAGGCCGGCAAACAGCGGAGCCTGCGACGAGGACTTGGGCGCCTCTGTCGAGTACTTTCTGATACCCTACTCAAATTCCATTTATTAGCTTCTACTATCCCTAGTTACATCGTGGGGTCTGAGGAAAGCATACCTGTCTCAACGGGCCGGCCGTTCGGCTGAATCGAGCAAACATTGTGATGAGAGATGGACACCAAGTGCAATTGAGATGTTCTTGGATGGCAATGGGATGCGCTGATGCTGTGTTGGTTGTTGTTGTTGGTGGTGGTGGTTGTCAGGAACACAGACGGAGTTGAAAGATGTTAGAATCAGTCATTAATAATAAGGGCAGAACTTGACCCCATGACGCCATCCCTGCCGTTACAGCTAACTAACTATTGGAAGAAAAGAAATACACAGCAACAATGATATCAACGATGGAGCATTCATATCCACATCTCTCTTACAGATGACAGATGACAGATGACCAAGTTACAGACCGCAAGGTGAACATGAGTAAAACTTTGTTGTTCATTAAGCTACAACATAGCAGCCGTTCATCGATTCAGGGCCACAACGGTCGATACCTGCACCATAACTATCTAGACCCAGATGTCATGTCCCGTGAAACTTGGGATTCTTCTCTCTCATCTGCTTCCAACGGCATGACATCTCGCTAAAGGTCTATCATCATAATACAGTCCGTGTCTTTTTTTCTCCGATCTCTCTTTTGTAAAAAAAAAAAAAAAAGATGCCCCCTTTCCACCACTTTCAACAGCTTTAACTCCCTCTGATTTTGATCCGCGCTTCATAAACAAAGATAAACCCGTTTAAGCAAAAGTAGATGGTCTTGAGGCAGAGAAGAGCTTCTTGTTGGCGGGCTTGGCGACACGGTGAGGGAGAGGGAACTTGAGGCCCTTGCTGAGCAGTTGTTTGATGTATGGGCGGCGGATGCTGTCGGTCTTGTCAATCTCGACGACCTTGAGGATCTATTGTAAATAGTCAGCATTCTCTTCTTCTCTGCTTCTTTTTCTTCCTCTTCAAGTCCATGTAACATACGTGGATGGATCTGAATCGGGCACGGTGGCGAGCGGCCATGTCCTGGTACATGGACTCAACGGCATCGGTTCTGGACATCTCTCGGTACTCCTTGTACATGTTGTGTGTGCCGGAGCGGGAGTCGTAGACAATCCAGATACCGAAGTTCTTGACCTTGAGTGGTCGCTTCTCGTGGATCTATTCCAATGGCAACCTTCTTAGCACAAACACACTCTCCTCTGAATTCTCAACTTCCCGCCATTCTTTGGCTGGGTCTTTTTTATATGGGTTCTTGCTCGTTCATACCACGTTGACAGCAACGATCTCACCGCTGGCCTTCTTGACCTTGCGCATCTTGCCGAGGAAGTACCAGAATCTTGACTTGGCCACGACAGTGTTGGGTGCGAAAATTCTCATGCGGTACAGCTTGGGGGTGGGCTGGGTTTCGGTGGGCAAATGGCGCCCGATCACCTGGTATTCGTTGAGACGCCCTACATTCCACGGTCAGATCGGTCTTGCAGTGTGTATTCCGGTGATGAGAGAGTGCGCATTCAGTCTTTAATTTTTTTTTTTTTTTTTTGGTAATTTTGAAGTCGAGGGATTCGGAGTCGCGATTGTTGGAAGAGCATGACTTACCCATCTGGAAAAAAACAATTAGCAGCGATTCGACGGACGGCAGAACAGTACAGAGGCCTCTTACCTTGAGATATTGTCGTTGCTGTGGTCTTCAACGAGAATTCGCGGTTGAAGATCGAGAAATTGTCGCTTTTTCGTGGTTCTTCTTTAGGGCTGTGGGTTTCGCTTAGATGGGCGAGGCGATGCGCTAGTCCGCTTTCGGGATGTTGGTCTTGGCATCGCGGAACCTTCCAACTGAGCGACTTCAAGGGCGACGTCGAAGAAGGCGAACGGCGATCTAGAAGATGGGAAGCAAAGGACAGCGTGGGGAGATAGAGACGAAGGAAGAGAGAAGATGACAAGATGACGTCGCTATTTGCAGAGTTTAAGAAGGCTCAGTCTGCGGGCTCGGGCGAGGCGCTGGCGGCAACGCTGAACCCCGTCGACATACCGCGTCTGCGGGCGTTCTACAATAGCACCAACAGCCTCAGTGTCGCCTCAGATATCAGATATGGCCTTCTTCAGGACCGAGTGACGGGAACAAAGCTGTCCAAGCAAGAAGGCAACGCCTGGGTCGACATTTACGTTGCCTTCTGGAAAGCTGCCGGAGAGCTGGTAAAGCTCGATGACCCCAACTTCACCCTGAGTGGCAGGGGAACCTGGACGGCTCTCTTTGGCCACTGGAAGGACATTGCAGTCCTGCTGAATACAAACTACTCGAGTTCCACTCTGGAAGCCTGGACTCTGCCCGTTTTATACGTGGTTGGCAAGTATCTGCGGATATTTGCTATCAAGGCCGATGCAGAGGCCGCGCAGGATCCCGCTTCGACATTCAACGATGGATTCCAAGATGACATTGTTGGAAACGTGAGCAAGAATGCAAAGCTGGAAGAGACTTCACGCATAATCAGCAGAATGTACACTGTGTGTCTCCATGATAGGTATGCATTAGATGTTGTTCGTCTTCTTGTCTTTCTATCGTCTGTTTGTATTCTGAGTTTTCTCTTTGTATCTAATAGGGCCCCTATCGAAGAATCTCGTAAATGGGGAGTTTATAACACCATCAATCTTGCGTTTAAGACGTACTTCAAGGTATGCAGGCGATGCACTCTAACCCGACATTGGCTGCCCCTTTTTTCTATCTTTACCTAACAGCTTTACTTGTCTTTCATGTAGCTGGGCTCCATCCCACCTTGTAGGAACTTGCTCTCCGCAATGAAAGCATCCCAGGCCGAACTACCGCCCATGGAAGCCTTTCCGAAGTCTCACATCGTCACCTTCAAGTACTATCTCGGTGTCATCTGCTTCCTAGAAGAAGGCTATGTAGAGGTAAAGTGCCGTCATTCCAGGCTATCATTCACGATTATATCCCTGCTAACGAGCAATAGGCCGAGGAACATCTTACAGCTGCCTGGGAACTTTGCCGCGTGGATTCACATCGAAACAGAGAGTACGTATAAAACTTTACTCAATATCAAAATATCCTCGTCACTGACCAGACATAGACTCATCCTGACATACCTTATACCCTGCCATATCGTTAATACAAATACCCTCCCATCAGCCAGCCTGCTGTCCAGATACCCCCGTATAGAAAGATTGTTTGGCCCACTCAGCCAGTGTATCCGTAAAGGAGACCTGGCTGGTGTCGATGCAGCTATGGCCGGCAGTGAAAACGAATTTGTCAAGCGACGGATCTATCTCCCCATTGAACGAGGCCGGGATCTCGCTATTAGAAACTTATTTAGAAAAGTATTCATTGCCGGTGGGTATGATCCGCCAGTAAACGGTCAGCCACCTATCAGAAGGACGAGAGTTCCGGTCAAAGAATTCGCAGCTGCGATGAGACTGGGCACAGGGAACACGCAGCAGAAATCCAAGGTGGACTTGGATGAGGTTGAGTGTTATCTCTCCAATATGATTTACAAGGTAAGTACAAACCTAGAGGTTTTATTTGCGGATCCGGAATTTGCTAACCTTTGTTGTAGAACCTTATGAAGGGATACATTGCTCGTGAACGAGGAATAGTGGTGCTAAGTAAGGGTGGCACAGCATTCCCCGGGACTGGAGTATAGCGTACTTAGCTACCCTTCAATATAATTAATGACAATAGATATTCTTATAAAAATCAGCGAAAGCGAATTTATTCCACATATCCACGACCCTAATCCGATACAGATACTCTACTTCGAAAACCCATAGTGACGACAGACCCGGTGAAATGCAGTTATTATATTATTTGGCTCATTTATACAACGTGGGAGGCTGCCTCCTGAAATAGCATAGATATATACAAATGACAGCCATGATATATCCTCAATGGTTCCTCTCCACGACCTCGCGGGCGAAGTCTGCAAAAGTCTTTCCAGCTGTTACTTCTTCAGGCAAGTTTGGCTGGGTGAACACAGCTAAAGTATTCCTTGCAATTTTACCTCCTGTTTTGGCACCTTTAACAAAGTGCGGTACAGCCTTAAACTTTCCCTGAGTAATGAGCTCAAGAGCTTCACCAGTTTGGAATGCAATGCAATCCTTTGGTATATTGACCTTGACTACCTCACCAGTCCTAGATCGTATGTATAAACCAGCCTTTGGATCGGGGGATGTTGGCAGTTCAGGCAAGGGGGTCAAGTCGGCTGATTGTTTGGGTTCATTCTCAGCTTCATCAACAAACATGGCAGATGTCAGGCCAGTAAGGCAGCCATGGTCAAGATGAATTGCACACCAGTCGTCATCGTCCATCTCTTTACCACTAGCATCTGTCTCCGGAGCAGGGAAGTAGTGTAATAGCCGGGCTTTAGTCGTCAAACTAGTCTTTACAACGTGTTCCAAATACCCCTTTTTGTAGCCTTCAATGTTGGCAAGGGCATATTGATCACAGGCCCTTGCCACAAGAGCCGCCGTGTCAATAATCAACGTGCATAGTTCAGTCAAGCTTGGGCGAAAGTTAGGTAATTTTTCAGCAGGGGGCCAGATATTAGCTGCGGTGTACTGTGGAAAGTCCGGGAATTCGCTTGCGGGGGCATTTTGCAGGTCGGGGTTTTGATAAAAGGCACAATTGATATAGTACGATCCCTTCAGGGTATCATAATGACCTGAGCGAAGGGTCTCTTTTCCGCAAGACCAGCCGACAAGATACTTGGACTCAGCGGAAGTAAGGGATTCTGGAATATTACTATTATTACGATACCATTTTATGCCTCAGAAGGTGAATTACACTGGCGTACCTAACTCCTCTGGTGACAGTGATGCAACATATGATGCATTGGAGAGTGCCTGGGCTCTAAGGTCCTTGAATTTGGCAGGTAGGTCCTTTACAACGATAATCCCCAATGATGCCGGCCCAAAAGCTTCTGAGAGGGTCTCGAAGGAAACGGTGCCTATACTCACGTTAGAAAAGCAATGCACATGCATTGGGGAGGTATATGCTAGATAGAGCCTCACTTACCTGCTCGGAGCTCCTCCAGGCTCACAGTAACAGGGTTTGCAAGAGTGACTTCAGCCATGTTTGTCTGAGATATTCAAATATGGTTGGCTATGTGGTAGTGGCAGAGCAGCGTGGAGCACGGCTATTCGGTATATATAACGTCTTGCTCCTAATCTCCAATTCTTTTGTGGTTCTCCTCAGTTACATCTCCCATTTCGGAGAGCTCCGATATCCAACTAAGTAGTCAACTAGCTTCGGCATATGTCCTGCGGCTAATTTTTGCATCAAGGCTCCCAAGCTGGCTTCGGCTATTAACCGGGTATAAACGTTGTAGACCTAGATACCCCCTCACCATGAAATGGTAAGCAGTCACTGTCGCTGCTACTACTAACTGTCACTTTCTCACCTCACTTTGCTTTCATCCTCGACTTCCTTCACTCATTTTTGACTTTCACTGGGAAATAGTGACTAAGCAGAAACTCTAATTTCACGTGATATCGAATTCACAACGTCGCGAGATAGAAAGTCGACGGCGAAAGGGAAAAAAGGACGAAGAAGATGCAATCAGCCGTCAAACAAACAACTTGACTCGGAGTCTTACGTTCTGAAGACGTAAAGAATTACTGATCAAATTACGGGAACTTTTGCATGAAAGAGGAGGTTCAACTGGTTCTTGGAAAACGTTCTTAGGGGGCGAGGGGTAGCTCGAAGCATCGTTATTCAAGTGACTGATATCGGGAGCTTGACAGTTGCTATAGTTATTCCCTGATATACCTTGTTGCTGTTGGCTCTGCTTTTAACGATACCTGATGAAGTGACTCTAGCAGCACTTCACTAAGGAGGTTCAAATTTTGCAGGCTAAAAAGGCAGACCCCTTTCCAGTTTACCAACTTGACTTTGGTAGCATTGAGATATCCACGCCTCTTTCTACTCTGTATACTTTTGTGTTTGCTAAAGCTTGACGCGTGCAGAATACACCAGAAGCCAAGGATAAGAAGTGTTCAATATGGACTCGGTGAAATCTTCTGATGGACTTAGTGGTGACAACGCGTCGGCGCCTCTATCTAAATTCCAGCAGCTCTTGCAGAAGAGGACCGAGCAGGTCTTGACTGAAAGAAGAGCTCAAGAAGCCCACCGCGCAGACATGGAGCGCGAACAGCTCAACTATAAACCCCAACAATCCCAACGCTTCTAGCAGATGCTAAAGGATAGGATTCAAAAAGTATTGGCTGAGCGAAGAGTCCAGTCATCCTTTCAATCACCTATCTCTACCGAGTCTGAGTGTAGAGGCGATAGTGAGAGGGTTGCCAGCTCTAGTCCGCTTAGCCTCGACAATGGCACGCTAGAGGAAAAAAGTTCTACTATCAACGCGGTGGAGGGACACAAAGAACCGGAAAAAAGCGACCAAAGCCCACAAATTCAACAGGACAAACCATCAACAATTATTTTGCAGCAGCAAACATCCAACCAACAACGAGCTCGACTCCCTCATATTCAACCACGGTCCGCGGCAGATCCAGGAGAACTCGAACAATTGCCATCGCCTCACCAGGATACTCCGGGAACAAAAAGGAGAATGGATTCTTTAACTACGGTAGCTATTTATCAGCACTCTAACGAAGACTCCAATGCGGCAGTAATGCAACTTGCGGTTCCAGAGACTCAAGAGGCCCAATACACCAAAGTGACGCCAGCAGCTCAGGAGACTTCGGAGCCTCCTATGAAGAGAATTAAAAAATCTACTTCACCAAAAAACAACCCTGCTTGTACCTGTTCGATCTCTACGAAATGTGAGGTTGCGGCTGCCAATGGAGTTAAAGACTGTCGCGCAATTGCACGCCGTGTAATTCAAAAGAGTTTCTCTAGATCGAAATCTGCGTAAGTAAAAGTCGCTCTCATACTATTGTCATGAGTCAATATTGACAACTATTTAATCACAGGGGCACGCGTCATGAGTATATTTCAAAACGGAAACAAACTGAGATTAACCGGTCGAACTCAGAAATACTTGAAATCCTACAATTGATTAAGAAGATTGAAGCAGGAACAGAACTTGAGAGGATCATTCCCCGCCTAAGGGATCGAATCCACTTTCTTGAACTCTACGAGATACCCGAATCATCTATTGAGTCCATGAAAGCCAAATTTCTCGATCCAAATAACGGTCTACCTGCCATCATCAGAAACCATAACTCAATTCCATGGGACATCAGGCTCGATTGTTCCGCAATTCTAAAGCGAATGGAGGAAGGAAACTTCCATGTCGACCTTTCGCGTGGCATTCTAACAAAGAGAACTTTTAGAGAAAACGGAAAAAGCTCAGTCTCTCGAGTTCTTGATAAAAACTACCCTTTCAAGCAGTCTGCCTTTGTTGTTGGAGATAGCCACCTACGCAATGGCCAGTGGTTTCCTTGGCAAATTTGCGCTTTACGCGATGGTGCACATGGAGACATTGAAGGCGGAATTTCTGGAAATAAATTAACTGGTGCCGTCTCCATTGTTCTCAGTTCCTCCGGTGGAGGTGGAAACCAGATGTATGCCGATGTTGACCAGGGAGACACAGTATGGTACTGTGGAACTAGAGGCAAGAATGGAGAAGTCTCTGCAAACACAGCTCTGCTTCTCCAGGCTGCCAATAGGAAGAGTGACGTCCGTGTTCTTCGAAGCTCCAAGCTTCCCAAGGTGAACCCCTACAGACCCTCTGAAGGAATGAGGTATGATGGTCTGTACAAAATCTGCAGCTACGAGATTCTCGATCAAGCGACTGCTCTGCACCGGTTCAAGCTTGAGCGTGTTAAAGGCCAAACTCCCATTCGATACAAGGGACCAGAAGTTCGCCCTACTGCCCGTGAAGTCGAAGAGTTGCGCAAAGCCTACAGACACAATGCTGAATCCAAGCCAGCGAAGGAACCAAAGATGAAGCAGCCTGCTGCTGCACCAGTGGTTGAACAGAAGGCATAATTTCATCGACAGTCTCTTTTTTCTCTTTTATTTTTGTTCTCTTGAGATTTTCCGTTTTTGTATTGGCTCTATGGGTGGTTTGGTGGTTTTTTCTCCATGCATTTTCACATTTTCTTCTATTGACCGTGTTGTATTAAAATTAATTGCTAGCATCGATAAAAATAATAATTTAAATTCCAATGGGTTTATTTATTTTTTGGTTTGCTTACATTGACTTGCACTTGATTATACAAGTAACTGTAGCATTTAATAGGGAACGTAGACAAGTTCCCCAAAGTTCAGGAAAGCAAACCCCTAAAGACATATGATTCCCGAGAGAAACTCCATAGCGCTGTAAACTCCTAAATCCCATGTGCCCATAGCTAAAGATGGCGAAGACTAATACACGATAACAGTAAAGAGAACAAGAAGAGGGTATGAAGATAGCTACACCGGGATAATGCGAGGCCGAAAAGAGACGGTTACAAGAGAAGCTTTCTAGCATCTTTAGCATGGCTTTCAGTTGGACAGTAAGGGCATTTGAATTTGTTGCCTTTACTAATTCTAATGAGTGATTGATGGGCAATGACATGCCCGCATGGCATTAGCATCGGGGGGTTCATGTCTGTTGTTTGTTCCTTGGATACAGGACACACAAAGATAGAATGATACTGGTATGAGTGTGGAAGAGGGATTTCGACCTATAGGAGTGGTTAACACATATACTCTGTATGAGGATGGAAACGGGAAAATCAAGCAGGCTGCCACTTACCGGTAGTTCGTTCTGGCTGGTCCATTCTGTTCGCTTTTCTTTCATGATTGTCTGGAGTTTTAGTAGGGTCGGTAGAGCGATTGCTCCTGCTGTAGCAGCGACGTATAAAGGTGATTCAGCTGAGAGGTTTAGTAAGGCGCAGAACTCGCCTTTAAAGGAGGTTGCAACCCTATCCCAGGAATCAGGATTGTTAAAAATGGCGTTATAGGGAGAGTCTTCAAGATTAGGCGCAAAAGCCATGGCACCCAAAAGCCGTTGAATTTCCAGAAGATAACGTCCCTGAAAGCTGGAAAACTCGCGTCTGGCGTATTCCAACGCCTTTAGCCTTCCCTCTTGTATGGAAATGCCGGCTTCACCTCCTCCATGAAAGAGCCATACAAACTGAAGTTGGCAAAGTTCGAACTCGAGGTTACTTCCTCGAACATACAGGGCTTCGCGATGGTTCCGAGCCCATTCGATAGCGGGAAGAAGGTTACGGTTTTCTGTGAGTTCATGGAGCAACTCGTGCATGAGGAGGAACTGTGTCCGGATTTCACCAGACCGTAGACCTTCGATGTCTGGAATAGCTTCGGACGCCTGTTGTTCGGCTTGTCCCATGGCTGTATCTAACTCTGATTCAGCATGTGTTCTCGATACCTCAGCTAGAAAGGTGTCTGCCGTGGAAAATGCCCCCTCTCGCAGAAGGTGCATGGCCACCGCCCTGTTAACCAAAGCAGGCTGCGATAGGGAGTCATATTCGGTAGTGGGCAAAGGCTTGTCCTTGAATAGCTTTAGAATAGGACAATTAGCATTCCTCCGCATAATTCCGAGTATGTAGACAGCTTAATCGAGCATCCCAACCTTGTCCAGTGCTTTAGTATATTTATTCAACCCGCTATATCCTTCCTTTAGGTCGTTATTTGTGGCTTCAAACGAGGCTTTGATCGGATTTTGAAGCTTCGCAAGAGTGATAGAGGTGGAATTCGGATCTATGAAGAAAGGAATCAAGCGTCAGACGACTGTACAATAGCTAGGTACACCCAGCGGGGTAAAACATGGGGGTAAAGGAAGAACCAACCGTTCTCTATGGTCCTTCGAGCTTCCAGCAGCAAGTCGATAGTCGCCTGAACATCGTTGATGCACTTGGAGGCCTGGGCCTTCTTCCAGAGGCGCTGATGTTCTTTCTGGACCTGGTCCATCGTGAGTGTGGTCGTCCTCTGGCTAACTGCGGAGAAAGGTACTCATGTTCGCCTAGGGACCTCGAGACTCGAGAGCACAAATAATCCTAACTCAGCCAGATGGTTGAACTGCGCCGCAAGATACCGCCAACAGCTCTATGGATAACTGCAAAGGCCTGGAGGAAGCGTTGAGAGCAAAGAAGAGAGAGAAAGCAGCTGGAGTGTTTGGCAGCGGCAGGTCATTTCTTTTCGACGGGAAAGCCCAGGCCTGCAAGCCCGAAGCATGTCACATGGTCAACACTAACTTAACTCCTGCAATAATTCAGAGCAACCTTCAGCTATTGACTTTATGCACACCGAGTTATGCAGCCATTTTGAATATCGAGAACTGCCAGCTCCGTCCTAGAAAGAGATTAGCCGGCTGATCTGATGGGTTGTCTCCCAGATACCGGTCATCTCCCTGCATCTTCGCCGTCCTCGCCCTTTTTCTCGCCTTAGAAAATGCTCCTACAAGTGACATCATCGGCCTTGCCTTAACTAGCTTCTTCCGCCAGCATCTCAAGGACAACAAACAAACGCAGGAGAAGCAGCGGCAGCTTAGAGGATGGCCTGCTATCATTGCTGCTGCTTCGACTTGTCTGCCAACTTGTTCGTCTCAGCAAAGGGCCGACTGAAACAGTGACTGTACGTTGACCGGGGAAAGAAAAATAAAATATAAAAAACACACCCTGGCTGCAGACCGGGAGTACGTCACCGAGAGGCGCATTTGTGCAGTTGTTTTCGGGCCGTCTGACAGGTGATACTTGAAAGAGAAAAGGGGGGAAACCAAAGGGAAATATGAGCATGGATCCTGCTGGAACGACCAGCATTGCTTTAGTTGATGAGCGCTTGGAGCAATATGCTGCCCGTCAAGCCGCCGAAGCGCAGCAGTCTGAGCCTGCGATATTAACACAGCACCCGACTTCTAGCAAGAGTGCCCAGCGTGCTCCATCGAAAGCATCTTTCCAGCGTTTGGTCCTTACAGACCCTGTTGCTTTCAAATATCTAGAGGAAGATCCTTGTGCAGTCACTATCAGCAGAAGATTGAGCATATCTGGATACCAAGTTTATATTGTTGAGCAGTGGGTTTGCTCGAGGGCACACCCCACGTTTGTTATCAACACGTACACCGGTGACAAATCCCACACGGTCATTGCCGGTGTGCTCAGTGTGCCGACGGATGAAAGGAAATGGAGTGAGCGGATGAGAGTCTACTTCAATGCAATGGACCAGTTCCATACTCGGAAGCAGGAGTCTAGCTTTGGAACTGTGATGGTCACGAATCTAAGTACATTTCCATCAATGCTTACTACAATTCCTGTTCAAGATGGAGATGTCGGACTTCACCTGGATGATTTCATTGTTAATGAGAACCTGAAGCGTCTAGGATGCTCTGGCAGAGCTGGTCTTACTGTCAAACCGCCAGCGGCAGATACGCAAGCCAAGTTCCACCAGCTTTATCAAACGTGCGACAAAATTGAACTTAATACCTCTGTCAAGGAGCTGATACGTTTCTGTCAGCTGGCACTCGTAATGTTTCTTAAACTAGCACCTGAATACGCGGATGGGCTTCTCTGCAATCACACAGAACGAGCCATCCATGAGTGGTGGGCCGAAACTGGCTCTTTCCTTTATGGTATCGAACCCCTTGATGGAATCCTTGGCCCTACTACAGTAGCCGCAATTCTTGGAACTTTTATGGGTGCAAGAAACCGCTTACATGCATATGGAGCACCGGTATCCAAGGATCCATTTGATATCCATGGTTTCGAAAAAGGTATATACAGCTTTCAAAAAGCGCAGAGCCTCGAGAGGACACGGAGACTTGATAGTGTGACCTTGGAAAAACTGCATCGGGCGACCGCCAAAGCGGCTAGCGGGGAGGTGGGAGGTTTGCAGCGGGCTGTGAAGTCAACAGTAGCCGAACTTAGCGGTAAAGGAGGAGAAATGGTCATGGAGATGGTGGGAGGAGGCAAGGACAAAGCTGGCATTGCAGAGATTGAAACATATGAGATTGAACGGTTCATACAACTCATTACGGGAGACCATGCGAGATGGTTATGGCGTGGAAAGCCTAAACCCCCGTATGAAGCACGATACGACATTGGAGATGAAAGAATCTTTGCACCAGACAGAGGCGGCGGGTATATCTGGACCCGAAGAAAGAAAGACGATTACCCTTCAAATCGCCCAAGTATTGAAGGAGATCAGAGGAAGCAAACAGACTCTCCAACTGCTGTTGATGACAAGGATCAGCTTAGAGTTACGCTCAAGCGTTCAGTCACCAATAAGGTGTCTGACGCTCGAGCTGGACTCGGTCGGTTCAGGGATGCCGTTGGGCTACCAACTTTACGCCCACACCACCACAAACATTCCAAGGAAAGCGTGGATTTAGACGCAAACCTATCCCCGCAGCTCTTCATGGGGGAGGCTCCCACAAGCACAAGTTCTAAAAATGGAGGAGGGCCCGAGGGTTCTGCTCAGATGGATAGTGTGGCGCTATCAGAAGCTTATCGACTTGAGCCCATGATAGACCAAAAAGGCTACAGCTCTTTAACTCCTCCAGAGCATGGTCGTGCAAGGGCATATGAACCTCTCGTTAGCAAAGAAATATCTTCACCTGACAAAGCCCTTGACTTCAGGGAGGCGGAAGGGGTACTAAGAGGATCTGAAGTAGCCGAGCGAAAGCAAGACGGTGAATACCATGGCCTTATCCCTGTTACTAGGATCCGACGACGTGCTCAGAGTGTGGGTTTACCGGAGCTGGATCGTCTGGTCCCGAAAGATAAAGCCTATCCACGCCGCTTATCCTCTAGCTACGCTGAAGAATACCAACTACGCTGGGAGGAGATAGGGGATATCTACTCCGAGACAATTGACCCAACCGTGAGCCTCGCTAATGCTATCTTATATGAAGACATGATATTTTCTGATAATCAGGAGATTGCCAAAAGGATACGTGAAGTGGGGAGTACCGAAGTAAATTGGGTTGATGAAAAAGTGACGGTGGCGGAGAAGATTGAAAAAACTGTCAAAGCACGGGCATTGGAAACTCAGGCAGAGTATCAAAGAAAGCTGGTGGAATTGAGGGAAATGTATGGAGCTTCCCGCGGCGCAATGGCCGAAGAAGAAGACGTATACATGCAAGTAGCAAAGAATGTTGAGATGATGAGCGAAAAGCTTGACTATGATGTTGATACCCTTCGTTCAAGAATTGAAGATGCAGAGGCTGTCTTGCGTGATTATGAACATGTCATATTCAATCTTGAAAATAGGACTGCATCCGTCCTAGATGGTCAGGAGACTGAGAAGATATCCTGGATGCAATGGGTGCATGAGCTCTGGAACCGCCAACGAAACGGGTTTCAAACCCAAGCACTCAGAGACTTTAACAAGGACAATCCTAAAAACTTCACTGATGACAGTGCAAGGTAACAGACAGCATACGTTCCCTTGGACGGCTTTGTATATACCTATAAAAATTTGCATATTATCATTTATAGATTAACTTCTTAATGTTAACGTGGGTTGAGCTTGTTATATAGAGCCGATGAACCCAAAGAGAGTCATATAACTGCATACGTCCATGTCGTTAAAATATATTATAGCAAAGATAAGTATCACCTCACACATAGTATACATGGTCCCAGCTGCTAACTGGGACTCCCCAAAGATGCTGTGCCCTCTGCATCGTGGAAAAGAACCGTACTCATGACTAAACCAATCCAATTTTGCGCCAATCGTAGAGGAGAGCCTTGAAATATTATCGATGATGAATGATGCAAGGAAGACCGAAGAGAGCTTATTCGCTGTTGTACACCTAGAGACCACTACCCATTCCAGCTGCCTGTTGCTGTTGTTGCTGCTGCATCTTCTCAGAGATTTTAATGTTCACTTCAAAGTATTTGCCAACACATCGATCGAGACAGACGGATTCGCCCTTATTCAGGTCTCCTTCACGGTAATCGGTTGGAATGCATTTCTTGATACAGCCGTTAGTAAGGCTAATAATAGACAAATTAGTACTTTTTCAAGAAATTGGTAACGTAGACAACGGGGACAAGCAAATGCAATTAACCCGTAGCAAAGGCAATAGGAGCATTCATACCGGGTCATCATGTCTGTGACCATCTCGACCTCCAACTCGGCCTGTCTTATCTTCTCTTCGGAAGAGATCTGGGGACGGCCGCCGAACAAGTAAGACATTTTCGCAGAGAATTAATAGCGGCAGGTAACGGTAAGAAGAGAAATGGCTCGAATCCGAGATGAAGCTGAAGAAGTGCTAACTGATGCTGTTAATCAACGGTTGAGCTGCTTTGATTGTTTTCTTTCCGCGAAGTTCAAAACTTTTTTTTGGCTTCAACGTCAAAAAGTCGCAAAGGACGCTAAACCTAATTCAGCCGCCAGCCGCAGCTCTGCTGGAAGCTCGGGATAGAAAAAAAAGACATACAAATTCGATCTCACGTCAAGTCCACTGTCGACGTTCCTTTATTTTCTTGTATATACTTCCCTGGAATGCAGACCGGATGAGCTGATGCTATCCATCTGCTCTAGCCCTCTATCCCAGGTATGCCTGGATAGGTTTCTTGCAAGGTATGTACTAAGGTTATTCACTTGTGGGAGAGAGGATGTAGCTGATATAAAGACCTAGAGGTGTTCGCCTGTCCTCGCTGCAATTGGGGAAGCAGGCAGCATGGAAGCCAATCCGCACGTTTACGAGCCATAGGCAGCTGCTTGAACAACAAGCCGCAAGCCCAACTCAGCAAACTCCGCAAGCCAGAGTCAGCGATATCCAGAAGACCTGGTCGAGCCCATATCCCAGGATCGGCCGCAGCCCACTGTCATTCACATGTGCAGAATTCCGGTCGAAATATGACGTTATACAGCCGGATGAAACGGTAGAAGAGGATACCGTGGTATTACATGGTATGATAATAAGTGCAAACGGGTCTGATGGTGATATTGCGTACTAACATAAAGCCTGTAGGGAGGATACGCTCTCAAAGAACTGCCGGCAAGAAGTTGGTATTCTTCGACCTTGTTCATAATGGACACAAGGTGCAAGTGCTCTGCAACCAGCGTGTGGTAGGGGAAGCTGGAATATCCCCAGAGAAGTTTAAAGAGTTCTACCATCTACTCCGTCGTGGTGACTCTTTCTGTAAGCACGCCATTGCGGTTCAACTTCTGCGTTTATTACAAGCAGCCCCCAAGCTAACATGGAATTGACTTATAGCTGTGACTGGCAAACCACATCGAACCAGCCGAGGAGAATTAACTGTCAAAACGACCGAGCTCCCCAAGCTCATATCGCCGTGTCTACATGATGTGCCCGTCCACCAGAAGGAGCTTGAGATATCTCCATATGAGCGCCATGTTGAATTTCTTTCCAGCCCTAGTGCGGCCAACATCCTTCGAGCTCGCTCGCTGATCACACATTCCATGAGAAACTTCTTCGCCAGCAGGGAATTCATGGAAGTTAACACCCCAATCCTTGCGTCAAAGTCAGGCGGTGCCATTGCCCAACCCTTTGTCACGAGTGCTACCGAGTTCCCTGATCGGCCATTGTCACTTAGAATAGCTCCCGAACTGTGGCTTAAACGACTAGTCGTTGGAGGGTTCGACAGGGTGTTTGAAATCGGGCCTTCATTCCGGAACGAGGGTGAGTGGTGGCCTGGTATATGGCGGCAGATAAAATTGTTGGGAGAAGTGAGTCACAGCTGACAGCATGTCCATGTAGGCCTTGACAAGACGCATAATCCGGAGTTTACCACGTGTGAATTCTACCAAGCCTTTGCAGATCTTGAATCCCTGATCGAGACCACAGAGTCACTACTCTCAACCCTAGCCATTGATGTCCAACAACTGAACAAGAAATTGAACAACTCACTAAGCCCGACAACAGTGAGCTTTACAGGGCCGTATCGAAGGGTTGATTTTATCCCTGCCATCGAGGCGGCGATTGGCAGGAAATTACCCGACCTGCAGTCCGGTAATGCCCTATCACAAGTCAAGGAGATATTTGCAGCCCTCTCGCTCCCGTTACCGGCCCACGAGACTCTTCCCCGGCTTCTCGACAAACTCTGTTCAATTTATGTTGAATCGCAGCTGGTCGAGCCTACTTTCATCATGAACCACCCTGAATGCATGTCTCCGCTATCCAAATCATACCGCCATCCAGGAAATGGACAGATTGTGTCAGCACGAGCCGAGCTGTTTGTCGAGGGTAAGGAGATAATGAACATGTATGAGGAGGAAAACTCTCCCTTCGAGCAGCGACGGAAGTTCCATCAGCAGTTATCCTTCCGAGACCCTGAGAATGCAGGTGAGCTTGATGAGGGATACCTCCAGACACTAGAGTGGGGATTACCGCCCACTGGAGGTTGGGGGTGTGGTATCGACCGTCTTTGTATGCTGTTCACAGGCGCCCGACGGATCAGTGATGTGCTGAGCTTTGGCAACCTCCGGAGTGTGACAGCCACGTCCGAGCCTGGGCCTCCCTCAAGGCAGTGACGGATGCAAGCTGCCTTTCCCCCGTTTGCCGGGGGGACTCGTCTGAAATACCTTGACCAGACATGTATTTATATAATTTTGATACGGACTCTCAAGCTGACAGCCGAATGTTAGCTATCACAACGGCTCTCCGCATCCCTGTACATTGCCACTCACTTCCACATGCAGTCAATAACCCCCGTCAAGTATAGGCCATCAGCCAGGAACGGTGAAGAATGAAACACCTTCAAATACGAGTAATCATCCGCCTACTGTCGTACCTGGGTGGTTCTCTTGAGAAAGGACAAGTGGTCTGGTCTCCACACACACTGCTGCAGCCTCTTCCAACTCATCCATGCCTCCGGAACCATCCCAGCTCTCGCCATCCATGTAACAAATTGAGTTCCGACCACTTCGTACATGATAGTCTGACCTGTCGCTCCGCCTGATGTGTCGGATATGCTGTAAAAGCTGTCGGCCTAGTTTTACTCGCCATGTAACACCAGCGCTCTTGTTTGTCTGCCTGTTGATGTGTGTTATAGTTATGTAATACACTAATATGCAAGGATCATCCCGCCTTTCCCCCTTTTCTGGGCAAAGTGGATCCATCCTTGGTCTCTTACTGGCTAGAAAAAAAAACCACTTTAAATCATGTGACCTCGTGTGAGTCACGCGTGGCTGCGACGCGTCTTTGACCTCATTCGTCGCGTCGTCGAAGCCCGCAAGAAGTTGCTTCCTTGCAAAAGAGTCAAAGTAAGGAGAAAGTAATATACATAAAAAGGGGCCAAAAGCAAGGAAAGGAAAAAGGACGCACATTAGACGCAGTTTGGATACGCCTAGCTGGCCCTGTAACGGCTGGTTTCCTTGTCGTTCGGCCGGTGGAGGTATCAAAGACGAAAAAACCTGCTGCACATCCTGGCATAGACTATCCTTTCTTCCCCATTCAGGCATGGAGACGCCGCAGCTATATAAGTGGCTCTCGCCCGTCCCCGATTTCAGTCTGCTTTTCTCTCTTCAACTGTCGGGCACTCGAAGGGTTTTCTGGATGTTGCTAACCAGAATTTAGGCAGCAAGGCAGCCAGGTTTGCCACTCGGGGACAGAGAGTAAACAGAGGATATCTACCGGGGTGCTGCTTTCGATACCAGACGGACCTTCATCTGTAAACCGACGAAGGCATCATGTTTGTCAAACGGTCTCACAGCAATGCTGAGAGCTTCTCAAAGTATCGAGCCGGCAAGTCCTCGAGTCGGTCAAAGAGATCGTTCAAAGATTCCTCTTTTAGTACCTCGAGGAGGTCTGAGTCTGCCCGCCATTCAGACTCCTCTCCGATTACAGAGTAAGTGACCAACAATGCATTTTGTCTCTGGATCCAGACTCATTTGTTCCTTCAACTACTAGTAACCTCAATTCGGCCATCATCACCATCTGTGTCGGGCCTGACCAGCGTCTCTTTGCCGCCCATGAGGATGTGCTCTGTGTATCCCCCTACTTCTCTGCCTGTTGTCGTGGCCAGTTCTATGAATCCCATACCAAACGCATAAACCTGCCAAATGAGCAACCAGAGATACTCTCATCCATCCTCGAGTATCTTTACAAGGGAGATTATTACCCCCGCTTGATGCATAACAAGCGTCGAGATACTTGGCTGCTGGAGGACACTGATACCACAGGCTCAAGGCCTTCAGCTGAGTCTACCATTATCAACCAAGCTGATGGCACCTTGATACTAAAGGATACTGCTATATAGTCAGTTATCTCGTCCTTCAACTGTCTATATTTTT
>NW_003456423.1:987911-988778 GCF_000151425.1 Trichophyton rubrum CBS 118892 | reverse complement strand
CCCGTAGCAAAGGCAATAGGAGCATTCATACCGGGTCATCATGTCTGTGACCATCTCGACCTCCAACTCGGCCTGTCTTATCTTCTCTTCGGAAGAGATCTGGGGACGGCCGCCGAACAAGTAAGACATTTTCGCAGAGAATTAATAGCGGCAGGTAACGGTAAGAAGAGAAATGGCTCGAATCCGAGATGAAGCTGAAGAAGTGCTAACTGATGCTGTTAATCAACGGTTGAGCTGCTTTGATTGTTTTCTTTCCGCGAAGTTCAAAACTTTTTTTTGGCTTCAACGTCAAAAAGTCGCAAAGGACGCTAAACCTAATTCAGCCGCCAGCCGCAGCTCTGCTGGAAGCTCGGGATAGAAAAAAAAGACATACAAATTCGATCTCACGTCAAGTCCACTGTCGACGTTCCTTTATTTTCTTGTATATACTTCCCTGGAATGCAGACCGGATGAGCTGATGCTATCCATCTGCTCTAGCCCTCTATCCCAGGTATGCCTGGATAGGTTTCTTGCAAGGTATGTACTAAGGTTATTCACTTGTGGGAGAGAGGATGTAGCTGATATAAAGACCTAGAGGTGTTCGCCTGTCCTCGCTGCAATTGGGGAAGCAGGCAGCATGGAAGCCAATCCGCACGTTTACGAGCCATAGGCAGCTGCTTGAACAACAAGCCGCAAGCCCAACTCAGCAAACTCCGCAAGCCAGAGTCAGCGATATCCAGAAGACCTGGTCGAGCCCATATCCCAGGATCGGCCGCAGCCCACTGTCATTCACATGTGCAGAATTCCGGTCGAAATATGACGTTATACAGCCGGATGAAACGGTAGAAGAGGATACCGTGGTATTACATGGTATGATAATAAGTGCAA
>NW_003456423.1:986762-987811 GCF_000151425.1 Trichophyton rubrum CBS 118892 | reverse complement strand
CGATATCAATGTGTATACGCGCGAGGTATATCCAGCGAGCTCCGATAAATCCTTGATGCTATACATCATACGGCCACCCGCATCAGCCAAAGACAACATTAGTCGTTTATTTGTTATGAACTCCTTCATACGGCCCCGTTCTCGGTTGATACCCGCTCCAGGGGTAGCCATCTCGAGAATTCCGCCAGCTCCACCCCATGCTGGAAGGAAAATTGGTAGTGATGTGATTAAATACCCAAAAGCTGACCACGAATACTTCAATAACATGTCTTCGAACATGTTATATCGTATCTTCAACTTATATATACCTTCCATCCATCGTTGAAGATTGGCAAAGCTCTTCGAAAGGAATACCCGCTCGATATCAGCACCTCCATAGAACGCGATCTCTTCGGCATTCGCCAATAGCCTGGAATGTAGGCTGCGGAAATCGCCTTCCTTCTTCCCTTCCACTGCCTTGAGTTTCCCGAATGGAGGGGAATGGCCACGGAGAAGTGATGCAGTGCCAATATACCCGCTTAGTATACCAGTTAGAGCCAGTGGACCCAACGAACGATAAAGCTGGTAGTTGAAAACGATAAGGTCGACCAGGGGTTTTCCAAGTGAAGAATATAACGATGCAACAGCGCTGCAGAAAAGGGTGAGATCCTGGGTAATAAACTGATCAACTCCTTGGCCAATAGCTCCATCAAGATTGCCCAACTTGTAGTAATTCATGTTGTCGTTCAAATAAAGGTCGTGTACATAGCGAGTAAGTCGTGTTCGGAAAGCGATAGAAACCTTCGATTTTAGAAATTTGATCATAGCGTTTGTGTATGAAGCGAAAGTGCCGATGCTGCACCACTTTATGATGCCCCAAATGAAAGCTCTTCCTTTCCCGGCCACCAGATCCCGTACAATCTCACCATCCAGCCTAGCCACCACCAGAGATAGGTATGTTCTTAGCATGAGAAAGACACCATGGCTCAGAAGTAGGCCTGTTTCCTTGCTGTTCCATCGGGGAATCATGATGCTCAATAAGCTGAGCAGTTGGTGCAAAAAGGCTAAAT